>NC_061113.1:202597541-202897541 GCF_002878395.1 Capsicum annuum | reverse complement strand
AGCAAGCAAATTTATGAATCTCAACTGTAGATTGACAATAAATGTACATGTGATAATTTTATTGATGCATCTTTTCGACAAATCATATGATAGGTGAATAGGCCCTTATTCATGTCTTTTTACACTTTCAAGATTTAAGGAATTCAATCGCAACATTAGTTGGTCCAACCAACTTTTCATGAGAACAAACAACATAGAGAATTCTTGAAGAATCTTCTAGTTTTCAATATATCCTCAATATGCACATCTTCGAGATGTTATAATTGTTCATGTCAACTTAGAAACTTATTTATAATAGTAAACTTTAAGTTTACCATGATATGTGTTTTTGCTTTAGTAAATTACAGATTTACTACGACATGAATAGATTTTAGATTTACTACTTTAGAAGTAGATTTCAAAATAAATCTTCTCAATTATTTTGCATTTTCTATTGTACCTCTTCTGGAGGTGAGTTGTGATACCATCACACAATTTAAAACTTGTTCAAATTTATATACAGTCACGTTTATCCCCATGGCATTGATATGTATTTATAATAATTAAAATTCTCATTTTTAGGAATGAAATATAATCGTGCCTTAATCGTATCAAATTATGATAGCTATTAAAAGAGCAAATTGAGGCATACATATGATATCTTGCTACCACATTCATTTAAAGGAATGGAACATATTAAATGGGACAGGAGGTTTCATGATTGTTAATCAAATACACATTATTTTGGCTTAGCCATTATAATACATCAATATGGTACATTGACATTCAAACTCAAATTCTCATTCATATAAAGACGGCTTAGACTATAAATCGATGGAACTTAAACCCAACATCTTCATCATGGTGCATCAAACTCTAATCCGATGTCTTATCCTTTTAGTGCGATGAGATTTGAATTCACTCTTTTACTATTTTGGATGAATACAATCATCTATAAATTTAATCATTACAAAATGTATAAATTGAATATAAATTTGTACTTGAATTTAGTAGAAACTACGCAAAGGAAGCTTTAACTCATCTCATTCAAATATATATTAAAAATAGTACTCATACTAAGATCATTAGAAGTCATGTAATGGTTACTTACTTGCTTGGATAAAAGAACGTAATGTTTCTCCTTTAATTCGAAAAGGTTGTTGCAACTCTCGGGTGAAGGCTTGATCTTGTCACTTTCAAGTTAATAAAAAATTGATGCAAATAGAATATTGAAAGATTAAATTCTTACGGAACAAAAACAGCCACCAAGCAAAACTATTACAATTGAGAGTAATGTTGTCTCTCAAGAGTATTCTTTAGATTTATTTGTTGAGTAGTAGAGACTCTGATAACATGTTATGAAATATAAAGTAAGAGCAACAAGAATGGAGAGAGAAGAGAGGAGACTTCTTTATTTCTCATGAGGAATTCTTGAAGGATCAATTACAATGAAAGAAAACCTCTTTATTTATAGGGAAAACTAACTTTGTTCCAAAAGTTGGGGTTTCTAAATTTTTCATAAATAGACATTCACTATATATGGTAATACATTTATAGCAAAAACCTTCTAGTTTAATATATGTTCTCATATTTCATGCTTTATTTAGCAATAGTTTTCTTAAATTTATGGGCCGGTCAATTATATTTGGTGGATTTTCTTATGACCAGTTTGATATATAGGGTAATTAGTTGGTTACATACATTATGTAATTTCACTAATTTAGGTAAATTACGAGAAATTACGTGAAATGCCTTTATAATAGGTGGTTTTGCATTTTATCCCCCATAAGAAAAGTCTTTAAAGATTAGTCTTCATTCTTTTTTATTTATAAAACAAGTACATTTTTGTCAGTCTATACCTCAAATATTTTTACACTTTCCATGATCATTTGTCTCCCAAGTTCTATTTTTATTTCTTCTTCTTTTTTTCCTCTTTTTTATTTTCCTTGAATTTTATTTTTTTCTTATTTTAATTCATTTTTCGCAACCTTTTTTTCTTTTATTTTTTTCCCCAAACATTCTTTATTTTTTATTTCTTTTTTTTTTTAATTCATTGGTCTCAAGCTTTATTTTTCTTTTTTCTTTTTTTTATCTTTTTCATTTTTTTCAATTTTTTATAACTTTACTTTTGTTTTTTCTTCTCATTTTTGTTTCTCAATCTTTATTTTTTAATTTTTTCTTAACGTTTATTTTTTTTATTTTTTTTGTCTCATCTTTATTTTTCTTCTTCTCTTTTATCTTTTTTCTCAACATTTATTATATTTTGCTAATAAACAAAAAGTTGGATAATCCACAAAGAGGATCTTCTTTCTTTGTCATTGAAGTAAATTTAAGAGTGTGAGTCGTTGTTTGGAAGTCCTACGGGGTGAGAATTGCTCTAAGGCAAGAGTTATAACACATCTAATAAATCAAGATACAATGTGGTAGCGTCAAGTCTTGCTCGTGGGGCATAACTCATTGTTTGCAAATTCTTGAGCTATGTCTTGCCTCTAAGGGAAGAGTTATAGAGTATCTCATAAATTAATACTTAATGAAGTAGTGTTAACTCTTGTCCATGGGATGTAACTTATTTTTTTGGAAGGTTTTTGGGCTAAGTCTTGTCTTAGAGATCTTTCCCATAGGTCATAACCGTTTATTTAAAAGTTTTTGAACCGAGTCTTGCCTATACGGCAAGAGTTATAAAATATCTCATAAATCTAGGCACAATGTGGAAGTGTTAACTCTTGTCCATGGGCATAACTTGTTGTTTTCTCTCTTTTGGGTTCGTAGGATTTGAAAACATTCATTTTGAACTTTTTAAACTATTTCGAAACCTTAAAGAAAAGTTTGAAACAACTTAAGAAATTATAAAGACGTCACTTGCTTTTTTAAGAAAATATCAAAAAAAATTAAAATTATTTCAAAAGCTTAAAACAGAAATATACCTTTAAAATAGAGAAACCAGGTAAGGATTCAAGTGACGTTTGAGAAGGTTTTACAACACTCAAGAGCGTCCGTTAAAAAATGATTGACCAAAAGACGATTTGACTGATTTGTAATGAATGACTAGTTTTAAAAAATGTGGTTAACTTTGTAAAATTTTAAATCTGTTTGCAAATATGACATTTATTATTCAAGGGAAAAATTATCCATTTAAATTAAGGAATAGAAAAAGTCAACTAAATCTAAGTCTTTTATCAATTTAAGGAAAGACAATTATTTTCATGGGAGTGGAAGAAAAATGATTTTGAATTTCAACTAAATTCTCTTTAAATTAAATAAACTAATTTAACACATGAATAAACAAATGCCATTTTGATTCTTTTATTTTTCGTTTCAAGAGAAAAACATAAATAAAATATATTTTTCAATTAATTTTAAACATTACACTAGGTGATAAATACTTCAAAGGAAAATACAAAGATAAACCAAAGTAACGATCCAAAGAGGATTTATTAAGGTTAACCAAATTTAAGAATTTAATATAACAAATAATCAAACATGAATTATACAAAATAAATAAAGAAATGAAGTTTGGGCCTCTTATCTGGCCCATTTTGAAAGCTGTCCAGATTTGAACTCGGGCTATTAGCCCATTTTACAACTTGTATACCAGCCGTATATCAGCATCTATCTTCGCATTTTTGACTGTATACATACTGTTTATCATCTTGATACTTTGTATACCAGCTTCCTAAGCTCGATATTTTGCTCCCTTGTATTTATATATTAGCTTTCAAGACCTGAATATAGCATATATCTATTGTCTATCATTGTATACAACCTTGATCCTCTTTAGTTTTAATCCATTTGAACTTGAAGGAGGCTTGTTTTGAAAATGATATGGGCCAATATGGCTCATTAAGGAAATGCGGAGGAAATTGGAGTCCAGTGGACTCAAATTTGTTCCACATGCAAACAAAGAAGAGATAAGAATCATTTATCAATTCAAAACAAACTAATCATATCAAAACGGCCTAGTTATAGTACTCACGAGTAGGCGAACAACACAACTAAGTAATTAAGGTGGACGAAGAGTAATTTTATGCATAAACAAACATGGAGGAATCTAGAAAGGTTGCATGTACAAATTGTCAGGAAATATGCAGAGAGGTAAGAAAACACTACAGGCTTATATTAACCTTAATTTCACTGGAAAGATATGCAAACACTTACGCAACAACTTGGCAGCTTATATTTTCTCACAATGACACCTTCTCCAGATCAAACAATTTGAATTAAAGATATGAAACAAAAGATAGCCATATCACATATTCACAATCTCTACTCTAGTAAACAATAACATTACTTAAAGATTTTTTTCCTTTTCTTTCAGAAAATGGAGGCTCTAAGCATATTGAGAAATGTTCAGACTATCAACCAAATTGTACACAGGCAACGAAAAAGAAAAAGATAAAGAAAAGAATAAGAAAGAGAAAGAAAAAAAACTTTTATGCTCGATTTTAAACCAAGGAAGGGAAAAAGGTAAGATCATCGAATCATTTTGCATACAGAAAAAGGACTTTAATTTCATATTGAGTCAACTGACTGGTATCCTTATTCGCAATATAAAGTTAAACGGTATTCCAATCATAACAAGATATATTCAAGCCCCACACGACAAATGCTATGTGAGATGATAAGTCAAAACAATAAACTAAGAATATAGTAATCGATCTACATTAATAACATTGAAAGATGAAGAATTCAAGCTAACAAACAACAACAAAGCGGATTTAAACACAAGCTGAAACTAAAACTATAATTCAACATATCAACCAATTTTATCACAAAATCCTATAGCTTTCAAACCGTCTACACCGAACAATCTCACCAGCAGAAGAAAAATTAAACACAACTATCATGAATTGACAAGATAGAATCACGCGAGAATGAAAAGAAAAGAGACAAGAAGTTTACCATTTTAGGGGTAGCAAACCAGACTTACGAGCTTCGTCGTAAAGTTCTTGCAACCACCGGAATGAGATTGGATTCTTAGCCTAAAGATTGGAGCTCAAATGAGTCTTATAGAATTTCTTTGCATCGAAATCCTTCTTCGAATAGCAAAATCCCATGTTTTTTGGGGTTTCGGTTATTCGACCTCTCCAACCTTTTTTTTATCCTTTTGGAAATAGTAGATTATTTATTAGAGTGACTTGACTTGATTATTTGAAGCCCGTCTATGTGGGAAAAGAATTCTGGGGGCAAATTTTGAATTTTTAACCTTGAATTGAGGGATAAGGCATGGTAAGATGTAATCGTACAATACATGTACAATTCTGATATTCAAAAAGGTTTTTAGGATTTGGTTGCTGGACTGGTTTATCGCTGGTGTGTTGATGAAGTTGAAGTCGGGTTAGAGCCAGTGGCGGAGCCAGGATATTCACGAAGGGAGTTCATAAGTGACCATACAAACTAACCGAAGGGGGTTCAACATCTAATATATATACATAAAAAATAATTTTAACCATGCATATATAACATAATTTTCCGCCAAAAAGGGTTTGGATGAACTCCCTCGGCAAAGGGTAGATCCACCATTGGTTGGAGCCTATCAGAATTATTGTTGTTGGGTATTGGGTCAATTTTGTTGTTGGTATTGCATTGCTGTACATGTTGAAGCTGCTATCATTGGCTGAAGTTGTTATTGACTGTCGTTGTTACTGATAACGTTGTATTGCTAGGTTGTACGCGCTGCTGCTAACTATTATTGGATATTAAATTGGGTTAGAGAATGGAGTTATAAGGGTGTGGGATGGATCTTGTAATGGTTGGGCGGCCTGATGAAGTAGGCTGGGTCGCAGGTCAGGCTTGGGTTAGGTAATTGAAGAAATTAGGGCTGAATTAGGAACTAGGGATTTATGAATTTAGGTTATTTGTCAAATTAGCCTAATTGTTAGAATTTAGCCAATTGAATTTATGAAATGCCCCGAATATGTACCCCGGACGCTACACGGTGCTCATAATCCAAAAGGACCACAAGCTAACCCATGATTGGTACCTGCTGCAATAAATGAATGATAATACTGTAATATACAAAAATTAGGCAAAAACTTGCCATAAGGTTCAATACTGAATTAAATCTGAATAAGGTATAAAAATACCAAAACTGAATATATCTATCTGAAAATACTCTAGTCTGAAAAGCCTCTACTATCTGAAAAAAGAGTTGATGGGACAAGTCCCCAGCTAACTCCGACTACTGAAATAAACTGAGTACCGAAGTACATAAATAATAAGTCTTTCCTCGAACTATGAGGACTCACCACAATGTCTGCTGTCGATAGATCGGGCTGCTAAGTATGATCGGGAGCCCGTGCGTCTGAACTAATAATATAAGACATCATAACACAAAAGAAAGGTATGCGTCAGTACTTTGAATGTACTAGTATGCTAAGTGAGGTAGGCTGAGATGCATGGGTTTATATACATGAACAATAGTGATTGAATGAAATGAGTATAATTGAATGAGAGTACATGCATGAATACGTAAACTATAACTGAGATCATGATAACACTGTATCTGACAGTCTTAATTCTATGGAACTATACTGAGTTCCATACTGAACTGAGTGACTGTGTTTGACAGTCCTGAATCTGTAGAATGGAACTAAGTTTTATAATTAGACTAAATCTAAAACTGAGACTGTGGGAGGTAATCATCTAAGGGACATACCCCTTTCTAAATAGATTAGGGTCTAACCTGTAACCCCAGTTAGAAGGGTGTCAGTACCGTGACACGATAAAGACAACCTGAGTCACCCTCATATTACGGGTGCTTTGAACGAGAACGGTAGTACCCTCAACTGGAAGGTAGATCACCTCATCAACCCTCAATTGGTAGGTTGATGTATCAACCCATGCTGGCTCTTTATTTTGGAACACAAGGACTGTTTTTAAGGATCACACCCTCTACTGGATGGTGAGTCCATATCTTTGGGTTCACTCGATGCTGAATCCTACTCACAACTGAATAGACCCTGGACTGATTTCTAAACTGTTCTAAGATGGACTGAACTGTTACTGATCATACTGTTTAACTGAACTGAACTTAGTTTGCTGACTTTTATAAACTGACGGAATACTATTGAATTCTATTAACTGATTAAATTTATTAAGGTCTGAACTGAATACTGAATGGGACTGGACTGATACTGAGTCTACTGAGTTCTTCCTGAATTTTGTAACTGACTGAGAGTACTACTGATTCTGACATGACTGATACTATCCTGAGACTGACCATGGCTCTAGGTAATCAGCTAAATTGTCGGGTATTAAATACCCCCAGGACTCGATAGCATGAAAAGTAAAGCATCACATGATCTTGCATAGCATAAAATGCACACTTGTTCATAATGTATCTATAGAGACATTTTATCAAACACTTGCATGGTATAACTTGCACATAAGCTAGCATGACATGATTTCTTTCCTTTATTAGTTCACATAAACAATTCATCAAGCACTTGGTGAGCATACTATATGCACATAATAAGAGAGCATCATGATTCACTTCCATTTTCACAATTTCAAGGGGTTTAACATGGATTCATACGAATCTACACATGTATAACCAATTCCACATGAAACATATAATAATCATGAAATAAAAATCTAATTCAAATAATAATCATGAATACACTTTAATTCCAATCATGGAAGTCATAAATTTCAACTATTTGATATTTAAAACAGTTTCTTGGACCCAAGGGTGGAAGGAACCCTTGGATGAATATTTCACATACCTTGGTTGCTAAATTCTTGAAGATTAATGGTGGAATCTTGATTCTTGAATTTGAAATTCAATCACCTAGGGTTTTTGTTCTTGAACAATTTATGAAATAATGAGTGTATGTTGCAAATAGAAGGCTAAATTTTGTATTTTTGGGGGTTGAAGAACATGGGAAAAGACCCAAATACCCCTAAGGATACGACTTTTAATGACTGAAAACTGAATTATCGATGCGCAGACCAATGCACCGCATCATTGGCATCGATGCAATAGACAAAGTGCCGCGTTGAGTCCACATCGATTCACTGGAATTTGCACAGAACTGAGGGAAACATTATATGTCGACGTGATGGACAACATGACGCATTGAGATCACGTCGACTAACTATTTTGGTCACTTGAACATGGTCTAAATGAGGTCTGAAAAATCTAAAACTTGTTCGAAAATACCTACTGACATTCCTGATCATGAATCAATCTAAAGATCAATACTTTAAGGTCATAAGAGTCATGAAATTGAGTTGCTAACTTACGAAGGCCAAAATAATACTCAGTCTGAATACTTAGCTAGAATTTTCTAAGTTTGGGATCCCTTAGCAAGCTTAAAAGACTGATTTGAGCTTAGGATTTTGGGGGGTCTTACAAAATCTCCCCCTTAGAAATATTCATCCTCGAATGAGACTGATTAAACTGAGAATACTGATAGATTGGACTTAGACACTGAACATGCATATTTGAAGCATGATTTTATGACTGAAATTATTGATATACTGAATTATCATACTGAACATGCATATCTAATGCATGAGTACATAGCTGAATATGATTCACGAATGCATGACTGGGATTACTGATAAGATGGGCTTATATACTGGACATACATGTCTGATGCATGATTACATGACTAAACCGATTCATGAATGCATGACTAAATATGCAATGGTAATGGATAACAAGTTTATAACTGTAACTAAACATGGACTAAGCCAATCTAAGAAAGACTGTTACCTTAAGCTGAGAATACTGATGAACCTGAGATCATTTACTAAACATGTATGAATGGGAATATGAGAATATTATTGAGACTAAAATGTTGGTACATGAACTGAATATCATGAACTGAACTGAACCCCTGAATACATGGCTTATGGATGAGGTTGGAACTTGAGGATCTACTCATGAATACCCATTATTCCAAATTGGATTCGTTACGTAAAGAGAAACTGAGAGGTTTAAGACATGAAAGCTTGGGGGTTATGATGCATCTCTCCCTTGGGACATTATGTCCCTTAAAGAATGCTAACTTGGCTGAGATACTGAAGAAAAGCTGGGACGATGCATAGGGCACCTCTGAACTGAGTCATGACTGAATATTTGGGATCTAAATCTGGGACATAATATATAAAATAAGATGAACATGCAACTACCTAGTTGCTCCATCTTGGAATAGTTACATTCATGAGGCTTCGGATAGTGCGACTAGATGAAAGGATGGAAAACCCAACCATACAAATATTATCTGCCTAACTGCTAAACTGAATTACTGGTTTTGCGAACTAACTTATGCTGAAAACTTATACTCGACTGGAGAGTTTCTTTGACACTTTTTTTTATAGAGTTCTAGTGGCTTTAGGGAGCAAGGAGTCTTGGCATGGCTAAATAAAACAGCTGAATAAGAAAATCACATCCTGGCTAAAATTCTGTAATATGAGTTGGGGCCTATGAAACATCATCTAAGATGAAGTTACTAAGCCTTATGCACTACAACTATAATTTTTTAAGTTTAGACATATCCCTTGAATACTCTCTCAACTATACTCTCCACCTTAGTACAACACTTCTCCTGAGACTATTTAAATATTCACATAAGCGCTGGGCATGAGTGCATAAACACACTAACTTATCTGTTTATTTAAGTGGCTGATAGCTGAATACTTGGTCAAGTAATATTGAACTATACTTAGTCTGAATAACTGGGCTGAAACTATAGGGTATTATGCATATGAGGTAAGGACTGACTGTGTAACAACAGATGATTGAGCTTGAATTCGTGAAACCTATATTATTTGAGAAGGCAAGACCAAGCGTATAACATGACTCTGAAATAGTCTATAAACTGAGGTACTGAAATACTGACAACTGAATAACTGATAACTATACACTATGGTCAAGCAAATCTAAAACTGAATTGAGTTTCTGATATGATTACTAGGCTGAGACTGTGACTGAGACTGTAACTAAGACTGCACCTGAGACTATACTGGAACTGAATACTGGGTTCTAATAACTCTACCTACTGAGGTCTGATCTAGACTGAATTCTCCCACTATGTTCAAGCCTACTAAAATCTCCGAAATGCATTTATCCACTTACATATCAATATGACATTCAAGCCTATCTTCATAACTACAGCCTCATGTAAAACTAGCATGCAGTAATCTTTTATTAACATGAAACATTTACTCTCTCCTTTCTAAGCAACTGCTCATTGCTACATCATTTCATAGTAAGAGTTCACTGAAGGTTAAAACATGAGGACCTGAAGCATGAATGACACTATATCGAACTTGACACTTAACTGAGGCCTGAGGAATAGGACACTAACATCCTGGATTTTATCGAGACATCTATAATGAAGATTTACATGACAAAATCTGAATTTAGCTGATTATTAAGAGTATAGATAAGTCATAGGAACTGAGCATACTGTAATGCATGACATGAGTACATGAGTCATGAACTGCATCACTTGAGCTTGGAGTTTCTGTGTTCATAGAACATGATGCATAACACCGCATGATCTGGAACTCCTTATACTAGGAACTGTAAGCATGCATGATTTTTGATGATGTGCATGAATATGATTTGTGATCATAGAGATGACATGTAAGGCATGAGTAGATATCGTGATAGCTGAAGTACGAAACTTTGTGCTGAGGTAAGGACGGGTTAGGCATGATGCCTTCCTACTACTTTTCTACACATACAGACATTATTATTAAAATTTAAAAGCCTGACTTGGTTACTTGTTCTACCATCTCTCCCTTAGCTTAAAGCCATTATTCTAAGTCTGTGAATAACTTAATAAACTCTAAACCAAATTGAAACCCCGTTACTCTAGAATTTGAGATATAACAATACTTATAAACACTCAACTCATTCTGAAGAACTATACTTGATAATGTAAGGTCCACTGTTAGTACTTTCTTTCGATGCATAATTCTTAGCTTTCTATTGCCCCAACAATCCTCATGTAGATACCTCGACACTAACTAACTTAGAATTCTCTAATCTTCTTTCTACTAGTTTGATCTAGAGATTCAAACTTAAATCAACTAAAACTAAGGTACTACCTTTTCATCCAAAGATTAGTCCCCCAGGAAACTGAAATGGGATGACTCTATTACTGAAATCAACTGAATGGATTTTTCTGAAATATTGTAATCAAGCAATTTCTGTATACTCATCTGGCTGGAATAGATCTACCTACTGAGAGAGGCACTAGTAAAAGTTCTGTTAAGATTTCTAATCTAACTTGAAAGTTGACAGCTATGTAAGGAGTTTCAAAAGACAGAGAAGCTCCCAGATCTAGCAAGGTATATAAATATAAATGAAAGATCTATAACGTACCAGTAACCACATTAGGAGAACTTTTCTGATCTTGTCGGTACTAAAGTGCATAAAGACTGTTTGGGCGCTGCCCACTGGTGGTACTGGAAGTGGCACCTTGCTGATTCGGGTGACCAGACTAAGCTGAAGGACTATTGGACTGACCCTGTTGGCATAAATCCTTTCTCCTCTAAGCTATTACTTTACACTCCCGCATTCTATAGCCTGGCTTACCGCTTCCAAAATATACATCACTACCAGCTCTACACATTCCCTTGTGGTTCTTGCCACATTCTCCGCAAAGTAGATTAGTACGAATACTCTTTCCCCTACCTTGCGACTTAGAGCCTGATGCCTCATTTCAACTGTTATTCTTAAACTTAAGCACTGGTGCCTTGACTGAAGGAAAAACTGGGATTGAGAATGTCTGACGGAATTGGGATCAGTTATTACCCCCTAATCTTGGCTTAGAATTATTTGTTCTAGCCCTTTTATTCTTTCTATGCTTCCTGCCCTCACCCTGCTTAGGGAAAGTCAATAACCTAGATAGGACACTAGTATGTAAATTATTTTGAGAAACTACTGAATAAGCTAATGTAGTAAAAGCAGCTCTGAATTCAGCATGAGATCCATGCTCATTCAGGGGATCTGCCTGAACGAGTGGAGAAGTTGGCCGGTTTTCATCTCGTCTTTCATTAGTTTTTCTGAGAGGTATGTTCTGGAAGCATAAGGAAAAGATGAATTAGACTAAGAGTTTAACTGAAGCTCATACTCACTCGCACAATATGAATACTGAAAGAAGGGAAACTTTTTCCTAAAACATCTAATAGCCTTCTGTCCATAAGTGAGGCGCGTAACAAACCCATACACAAGACTCTACTAGATATGGATTTCAGACTTCCTAGGACTCTGTTGAACCTTAGGCGCTGATACCAAGTTTGTAACGCCCTGAGTCTGTACCCCAGATGCTACATGGTGCTCATAATCCCGAAGGACCACAAGCTAACCCATGACTGGTACCTACTGCAATGACTGAATGATAATACTGTAATATGTGCAAATTAGGCAAAAACTTGCCATAAGGTTTAATACTAAATTAAATCTAAATAAGGTATAACAATACCAAAACTGAATATATTTGTCTGAAAATACTCTTGTCTGAAAAGCCTCTACTGTCTGAACAAGGAGTTAATAGGACAAGTCCCCAACTAACTCCGACTACTAAAATAAATTAAATACTAAAATATTGAAATAATAAGTCTGTCCTTGAATTATGAGGACTCACCACAAAGTCTGCTACCGATAGATCGGGCAACTAAGTATGATCGAAAGCTCGTGCGTTTGAACCTATGATAGAAGACATCATAGCATAAAAAAAGGTATGGGTCCGTACTTTGAATATACTGGTATGCTAAGTGAGGTAGGCTAAGATGCATGGGTTTATATGCATGAACAATATACTGAATGACATGAGTATAACTGAATGAGAGTACATGCTTGAATACGTAAACTATAACTGAGATCATGATAACACTGGATACTGAGTTTGAACACTGATTAACTGATATTTGACTATATTGATACTTAATTACTGATAACTGAATGACTGTATCTGATAGTCATGATTCTGTGGAACTATACTAAGTTTCGTACTGAATTGAGTGACCGTATCTGACAGTCCTGAATCTGTAGAACTAAACTGAGTTCTATACTGAGACTAAATCTAAAACTGAGACTGTGGAAGGTAATTACCTAATCGACATACCCCTTTCTAAATAGATTGGGGCCCAACCTGTAACCTCAGTTGGAAGGGTGTCAGTACCGTGCCACGGGTAAAGACAAGATGAGTCACCCTCATCTGGCAGGTATTCTAAACTAGAATAATGGTACTCTCAACTGGTAGGTAGATTACCTTATAAAACCTCAACTGGTAAGTTGATGTCTCAACCTACGCTGGCTACGTAGTTCTGGAACACAAGGACTGCTTCTAAGGCTCACACCCTCTACTGGCAGGTGAGTCTCCATCCTTGGGTTCACTCGGTGCTGAATCCTACTCCCAACTGAATAGACCCTGGAATAATTTCTAAACTGTTCTAAGCTAGACTGAACTGTTACTGATCATACTGTTTAACTGAACTAAACTGAGTTCACTGAGTTTCGTGGACTGGCGGAATACTACTAAATTCTATTAACTGACTAAATTTACTGAGGTCTGAACTGAATACTGAACTGGACTGGACTGATACTGAGTCTACTGATCTCTTCCTGAGGTTTGTAACAGACTGAGAGTACTATTGATCATGACATGACTGATACTATCCTGAGACTGACCATGGCTCTAGATAATCAGCTAAATTATCGGGATTAAATATCCCCAGGACTCGATAGCATGAAAAGTAAAGCATCACATGATCTTGCATAGCATAAAAATCACTTTAGTTCATAATGTATCTATAGAGACATTTTATCAAACACTTGCATGTTATAACTTACACATAAGCTGGCATGACATGATTTCTTTTCCTTATCAGTTCACTTGAATAATTTATCAAGCACTTGGTGAGCATAATATATGTACATAATAAGAGGGCATCATGATTCTCTTCCAATCTCACAATTTCAAGGGGTTTAACATGGATTCATATGAATCTACACACATAATAGCCAATTTCACATGAAACATTTAATAAATCATGAAATAGAAATCTAATTCAAATAATAATCATGAATTCACCTTAATTCCAATCATGGAACTCATAAATTTCAACTACTTAACGTTTAAAAGAGTTTCTTGGACTCCAAGGGTGGAAGAAACCATTGGATGAACATTTCACATACCTTTGTTGCTAAATTCTTGAAGATTAACGGTGGAATTTTTAGCTTTGAATTTGAAATTCAATCACCTAGGGTTTTTGTTCTTGAATAATTTATGAAATAATGAGTGTATGTTGCAAATAAAAGGCCAAATTTTATATTTTTGGGGCTGAAGGACGTGGCAAAAGACCCAAATACCCCTACGGATGCGGATTTGATTAACTGAAAACTGAATTATCGATGCATAGACTGATGCACCACAGGATGGCCAATGCTTTGCATCAAGTTTGCATCGATTCACTAGAATTTGCACTGAGCTGAGGGAAAAATTATCTGTCGACGCGATGGACGATGCGATACGTCGATATCGCATTGACTCACTATTTAGTCACTTGAACATGGTCTTAACGAGGTTTAAAAAATCTGAAACTTGCCCATAAATACCTACTGACATTCCTGATCATGAATCAATCTATAGATCGATACTTTAAGGTCATAAGAGTTGTGAAATAGAGTTGCCAACTTACGAAGGCTAAAATAATACCAAGTCTGAATACTTAACTAGAATTTTCTGAGTCTGGGATTTCTTAGCAAACTTAAAACACTGAGTCGAGTTTAGGATTTTGTGGGGTCTTACAATTTACATTTTAGCCTAATTGAAAATCAATTAACTAATTACATTGTAATTGTGGCCAAATCAATTTCAATTGAGGTCCAATTTAATAATTTGGGTAAATTGAAACAATATTTGAAACAAATTAACACCCAATTTAATTCTGAGTTTTTTGATTTCATAATATCAAACACATATTTCTAAAATAAATTATTTTTGAGAACAAAGTATACTTAAGTCAAGATTTTAACCATTTGAATTAGTTTTCAAGATAATACTTGATTAAAATTTAATTTTTCATAAAAATGATTATTTTAAGTGACGAAATTATACAATCTCATATACATGTATACAAAAAATATATAATCGTAACTTAAAATAATAAAATTACCTAGAAAAATACTCTGAAAAGTTATTATTCGAATAAAATAAATATTATAATTTTATTTAAAAGCGAAGAAACTCAAGATTAAACTTAGTCGTGAAGGGCAAAAATTAGGTGTCAACAACTTCCTCCCCCCTTTGGGTAGGGTGGATGCAAGTAACCCTAGGCAAAGCGAGTTTGACGCTCCTAATTTTTGTCTGACCACAAATTGATTTTTTTGAAAAAGGTTGATTCTCGCACGAGTTTCATAAAATTACGGTGGGACCATGGTATTAGATTTCCTACATATATCAGGTTGCATGAGAATTCAGGACACTTTTATTTCATAAATCTTGATTTTAAGCACGACTTTAAAAGAATTCACAAGCTATCCTAGTTTTTGAATTTTGGTAAAACCAAAAAACTAGGTAATAAGCAGATGGGGGAGGTTGGAATGCAGTCGAGTTTTCAACATGGAGATAAGCCTACATTTCTCCATGACTCAAGAAATTAGACTACTTGTAGTTTGACTCAATCGATAGAAAAGATAGTTTTTTTTTCAGACTTTCTTCGGCTTGGAATGAGCCACAAGTTGATTGAGTTGCGGAAAAGAGATTTGTAACCTCTTAACCATGAATGTGGAGCTCTTTATATCCATAGGTAAGAATTTACCCAGACATGATTTCTACAGCTCTAAGTGTCCTATCCCTCAAATTTGGAGGAAAGAGAAGGTTACCATCGGCATGAGTTTAGAAATACCCCGAAGGTGAAGCTGTAACCAAAATATCCCAAAATACCCACAGGCCTTCTAATAGGGTGTGGTTTGATGGTGGTGGCAATCATCCTTTAGCTTATGTCCAAAGAGTTTGACATCCGTCTCTAGACTACATCCCAGTTTGCTGCTAAGAAAATATTCCACATTGTGCTGCATCCTTTTTGGAGTCATCCGAACCTGCGGGTTTGATTTGAGATTATCATCTTCTTGGATGCTCTCAACAATATCTCAAATAAAAATTATTAGTAATAAACATAATTCACGAAAGAGGTATATAGTATTTTTACCATATCACCACGTAAGTTGTTATTAAAAAAGTGAAGTCGTCCCCTATGTATTTGTTTGGAGGGAAATAACTTGCACTAAAAAATATAACAACCATCTTGGTTTTTGAATAAAATAGCTCTTTTATCAATTGAATATGTCTTCAAAGTATGGTGGTCCTCTTGGAAACTAACCACACTTTGTGCAGAACGGTCCCTACAATCATTTAATCTTATGCTAATACAACAATCCTCTAGGTTACCTATAATGATTGTTGTATATAGAATGATAACCTATTCATCTATTGGCAATTATATTTTGCATGTGACCTTGGGTAAGTCTTGCGTATATTTTGCATCGACACGACTTATAGATTTTCCTTGAATTGTAAATCTTTGGGTAATCTTGTGCATTATTTGATATTAGATACGAGGAAACTTACAAATATCCTTTGAGTTGCTAGATTTTAAGGTAATCTTGCACATTATCAAATTTTGGATAAGATATGTGTCATAGATATCCCTCCAATCGCTAGCTCTTAGGTATTCCTACACATCATCCGACCTTGTTTATAATATGAGTTATAGCTATCTCTCAAATTGCTAGTCTTTGGGTAATCCTGCGCATAATCGATCTTGGATATGACATGGCTTATAGAAAATCCTTGGACCTATAAATTTTATAATATCACATATTCTCTGGTAAGGATTTAGTTGTGACTTATGGATAACCTTTGGACTATCGATTTTTTGGAAACCTTGCATACTATTCGGTTAGGATTTTTCAAAAACCTTGCACACTATTCGGTTAGGATTTTTTGGAAACCTTGCACACTATTCGATTTTTTAGAAACCTTGCACCTATAGACTATCAACTCATAGGTAATACCACACACTATCCTATTTCAAATAACGTGACTTATAGATGAACCTTAGTTTGTCAATTTTTTAGGAAATCTCATATGGCGTCTGCTTTTAGATAGTGACCTATAGATGTCCCTTTGAATTATGTGCTTTGATGCATTCAGATGTTGATTCATAAAATGATGAGATATCCTCGATGCTGGGTAATATAGCCTTTTGTGGTTAACAAATATCAAATTCTAAGATATCCTCAATGCTAGATTATGCTATCTTTACTTGGTCAGTGTATATTGGTGCTCCAAAGTATCTTCCAAGGCCAGACCTTATCATCTTGAATGGTGAGAAATTATGGAGACTTAGTTGAATGACATGATAGCCCTCTTGGCGATGAGATGAAATAAAATGGCCCTCTCAGCAATGAGATAATATAAAATGGCCCTCTCAACATGGCTCTCTTGGCAATGGAATGAAATAACACTCTCGGTAATGGAATGAATTAAAATGGCCCTCTCAAAAATAAAATGATATGGCCCTCTCGACATAGCCTTTTTTGTAATGGAATGAAATGACCCTCTCAGCAATGAGATGATATAAAATGGCCCTCTTGGCAGTAGAATAAAATGGCCCTCTCAGAAATAGAATAAAATAGAATGGCCCTCTCAGCAATGGAATGATATGGTCCTCTTGGCAATGGAATGAAATATCCCTCTCGACAATGAGATGATATGAAATAGCCCTCTCAAAAATAGAATGAACTGAAATGGCTCTTTTGATGATCTAAAAACCATTTCACCTGAGTCCATTTGTCTGCATTTTTGCTTCCTACATGTACCTGTACTCAAGGTAGACAGTCAGTAGACACAATGTCGCTCTTACTGGTGACCATAGTCAAACTTTATGAAAGTTTAAGTGACAAATGCTTGGTATCATAATCTGAATATCCTAGTCTGCTATTAATATTCTCTTTTGGAGACATAATTAAATAGTTGATCCATCGATGCAAGTAAATAGGGTAAAATCCTTTTATGGGGATTACTTAAATACCATTTGCTTTGCTTCAAGGCAAATTTTGAGGATGACTTTCTACTCTTCCTCCTATTGAGTGATCTTTTGGTTTTGGATTGTGTATTTATTGTGTCGACTCCTTTGAGTGCACATGCACTCAAAGTAAATATTTAGTAGACGCAAAGGGTTTTTTCTAGTGATTATTTTTTTAAAAAATTCTAAATAAAATATTCATAAAGAGGATAAGGCACCTTTGTTTGTCATTCATGATCTCTTGAAATGATATAGACAACTCAAAAGGTCCTTGATGGATGGGTGTTGAACCCGTCTTTGGGGCTACTCATAAATACCATTCTTGAGCAGTATATGCTTTGGTGCAGTTGCCAATTTGCTTAGGGGTTTATTTTGGAGAGGATCCTCATTTTTTTGACACTGATCCCTACATCCATGGAAAAGTTGTTAGTTTTGAGTGAAACTACTTCGTATTGACCTCCCTCGATCCTCGATTTGCTCTTTGCCATCTTTCAGATGCTTTGTCATATTTGGAATTCTGCCCTGACTCCCCATTATAATAGATTCTTAGGTAATCACTAGGTTAAAAGATGTGTATAGATTTTCAAAAATAGTCTTAATTTTAAAAAATTAGTTTCAAATATTTTTATAAAAGCTTTTAGAAAATCGCTTGCAGTCATGTCATGTACTATCTCAATGAACATCTTCCTCTTCAGGCTCAACTATATCTGACATCTGACAGAGGATTTCCAGGGACTCATCATCGTTGCTGAGATTTTTTACTAAAAGTTCTGTCATACTTGGAGATTTAGTCTGTCTAGACTTTATCGCAACTAGTGATTTCTAAAACTTGACTTTGACCTCTGGTGTTGGGGAATTTGAAATATACTCCAATATATTAGTGGAAATTTTGAGGACCTCCTTAAAATTTCTGCCTCAGTTTAATACTGTTTGAGATGATCTCAGCTTGAGAGGATCTGAAGTCTTTGTTGGTCTTCATTCTCTTTGGATGAAGATCTTTTTATTTTTTTGAATTTTCAAGATTCCTTCTAAAAAATTCTTCCCAGTTTCCATTTCCTAGGATGGTATGACTGAGCCATTGGGGTACCTACTTATCATGTTAAAGCGGAAAGCAGGTCAAACGTAGTTCAAGACCGTGCTAGGGATATATAGAGAAGTTTAATGGGTTGACACAAGCTGATATAAACCACCTATGTATCTCATTCTTGAGAATTTAGGTCATCACGTAGTTTATACAAAAAAAGAAAGGGTAAAATCTCCTAAGGGGTTAATCGAAGCCGACATAGGCCACCTAGGTATCTCATTCTTGAGAATTTAGGTCAAACATAGTTCGTACATAAAAGAAAAGGGTAAATTCTCCTAAGGGGTTGAAAAAAGCCGACATAGGCTGCCTACGTATTCCTTTATTAAGAATTTAGGTCAAACATAGTTCGTACAAAGACGCATCCTCAGGCTAACTGGCCCTGGATACTCTTTATCTATTCCACTAGGATAGAATTAAGGCTTCTATGGATAACACTTTATGAATGACGTGGAGCTTTCATTGCGTTTAACTTGATAGAAGAAAAGATTAGTTGTTCAGTTCCCTTTGAGATAATTGATAAGATTCATTCTTTTTGGTTTTTTCTAGATAGACATTGACCTTAGTTTTCTTAACCTTTTTGTCTTCCTATTTAACCACCTTTATTTCTTCTGGGTTAGGCTTTTCTTAATTCTTGAACTCTTTCGTTCTTTTGCTGATTGTCCTAGGATTATTGTCTCCCATTTGTCATTATCTTCCTTGATTTATTCATTTTACTCTTGACATAATATGATATTGGTAGGGTTTAGACATTTATTACTTTTATCAAAACCTAACAAGATTGACAATATCAATTAGATAACAAAATAAACCATAAATATTTTCGCAATAGGGGAGGCTCATATTGAGTTTTGAGAAAATATTTACAAACTCTAGTCATATCCAGAACGAGTGTGAGTCCATACCTTTTGAAAAGAACAAAAAACAAAAGAGAAGCAAATAAACTTAAATGGTGGGTATCGAGTATCCTCCGTATTACCACCAAATTTTAGAAAATTAAATTTTATTTTTTCTTCTACTTTACTGATCGGGGAGTAATAAGTGGAGTAGGAGTCCAGTTCCACAAATTTTCCTCCGATTCATCTTCCTTGATTT
Source organism: Capsicum annuum (assembly GCF_002878395.1). Taxonomy (NCBI): domain Eukaryota; kingdom Viridiplantae; phylum Streptophyta; class Magnoliopsida; order Solanales; family Solanaceae; genus Capsicum; species Capsicum annuum. Next base: position 202,877,335 of record NC_061113.1, on the reverse strand, counting down.
CGGCTATCATAGACAATTCTTCTATGGTGGCATCACACTTTTCCCTGTTCCATCCTCGAGATCATCACTTGTAGATTTTTAAAAATGACTGGCATAGTCCAGGTTTACTACTAATCATTTTTCCTTTCCCGTTACAAAGCTATAGTCAATTGAGAATTTTTTACTCACTTTGATCTAGTGAATTAGGGATATTCTGCCATTTTATGTCAACACAGAGTAGTTTTTATTACTTGTAAAATAAAAATAACTCAAAAGTTGACGTGTTAGATTTTTTTAGTAAAAAATATTGCAAGATGATTATGTAGAAAAAAAACACATAAAGTTGTTTCTCATCTTATGCGAATTGATCCATGGAATAATGATGACTCGAGAATTTCAATGAACAGAATTTTGATAATTGATTTGGATAAGTAGAATTTATCAGGAAGGTTCAACTCTTCTTTTTTCCATCCTTATGTCTTCTTCCACAAAAGTGGGTGACAATAGAGTTTTTGAATATAGGGGTCAGGCCGAAAGGCTACCTACGTATCTTACGAAGGAGAAACCAAGCCCTATGTAGTCCGAACAGGCCGAATAGTTAGGGAAAAACAAATACAAGTAAAATAAATCTTACTACATTTAAAGCTTGATTCTGGATAGTGGAAAGTTCTTCAATTTTCTTAGCCTTCTTCTACTTCATGGATGGTTCATGATGTTGGGTGTATTTATGCATTCTAGCGTCACCATTCTAGCCTTTTAGCCTTGTTTTGAGGATGATTCATTTGCTATATGTGTTAATAATGATATAAATGTGTATCAAAGTGTTAAATCATGTGTTTATGGCGTTTAAAGTGAGTTCCAAACAAGTTTGTACCTAAAAGATTCAATTAGAGTTCAACCCGGAAAACTAGCGTTACTAGCTTGAGCTAGGTGTTTGTCTAGTTGATTCCGGTGAATTCTATTGTGTTTAAGATGTCCCAAGTGGTTTAATGAGTGATTATGAGTGGAATAACTTGTTAGGAGTGAGAAAAGTTCAATTTGAATGAGTGTACAACTGGATCAATAAGTGAAAAATCAATGCGAATTAGCTCAGCTTAGCTCTTGTTTTGATTCGTCGTTATAGATGTAGTGTTGTGTTTATCTCTTAATTCATGTGGTGTGATTGTGTAGGAGGATTTTGGATCTGAATATGATGATATTTTGATGTTAAAGAGGCTTGGAATTCATGGGAATGACGCCACAAGACAAGGGATCAAGAGGGGAGATTCAACACTTAACCAAAATTCGGGAAGCAAATTCCAGAGAAGGCGTGTGATTAGCATGTGTCATATGATAAATTCCATAGAAATAGAGGGTGAGATGCATGTTCCACTACACCCCAAGCGTTTCATGCTAAATCCACTCCAACACGAGCTTGGCTTACCCTTATGCTACAAATACATGTTGTGTCACATTTTTACATATCTTTTGACATATTTTGAAGAGAAAGGGGCTGCTAAAACTTCATAATTTGTTTTTTATTAATTTTATTTAGTTAATTTATGTTTTTAGTCTTTAATTACAACCTTGTGATTACGATTATGACTATGCGTGGCTAAACTCCCTTTTTCGGGGTTAAAGCCAAAGACATGATTACTTTTGTTTTGAATTGAATTCGTTTAGTTTGCTTATCATTATTGGTTGTGTTTCCATCTTTAATTTAACTATTTTAAGAATTCACAACCCTTGGAATACATCAATTGTCAACCTGTTGTTCTCAGGAGAGAGGATAGGAGATACATGGAGATAAACAGAGTATGGTTTGTATTCCTTTATGAAATAAGGAATTTGAATTAGTGTCTAGGATAGGGATGTACTAAGATACCTTACTTGATTCAAATGTATGATGATAGCTTAAATAACCTAATTGGATCATTACATCTCCGCTCAATGACGTAGTTGTAAGGTTCAATTTAGGTAAAGGATTAGAGGTTGAGAAACCATAATCACGCAATTAGCCCTGTGAATCTATAACCTAAAAAAACAAGTTAACGAACGAAATTCAAGAACATAGTAGGATTGTCGAAAGTGATTTGACCTTGGCTTTTCTCTTATTGATTGCCTCAAGATCTTTAATTTTTGCATTGTTTACTTTTCTGCAGTTACAATTTCCAAATACTCTTTTGGTAACTCTTGCACCAACTTAATCTGAATTGTTGACTGAAATAGAGTCATTGTTAAATCGAGTCTCTGTGGGATTGATACTTGGCTTCTTGAAAGCCACTTTACTACTTGATAAGACCACATACACTTGCGTGTGCACTTGAGTGTTGTCAAGTTTTTGGCGCCATTGACGGGGACTTGTTATTTGGAAATTGTTTATTTTAGTTTTACTTTTAGATTTATTTGGTATTTTTATACTTGGTCTTGGTTTGTTTATTGCAGAAAACAGGTTTTTAGGTTGATAAGCTGGCAAGGGATCGGGAGTTGGTTGAACCAAGCCCTGAACTTGAGTAAGACTTTCACCATTACAGGAGAGAAGAAATCCTTCTCCCCAGAATTCCTCAAATCCAAGAAGACCAAGGGAATACTATTCCAAAGGCTAAACAACAAGCAGCCCAAAGGATAGTTAGGGAAGTGGCAGTTCCACTTTCGACGAACTTGACTTCCCTAATTCAAAGATCGATGACTGGGGGGAATTTCAAGTTGAAGCACAATATGGTGCAACTTCTCATCAGCAGTGGAAATTTACAGGGCTTTTACATGAGGATACACAAGTCCACTTACGGACTTTAATTGAGCTTACAGACACATTCATTTTGACAGGTGTGTCTAGAGATTATGTGAGGCTAACACTATTTCCCCCATTCACTATTGGGAGGAGCAAAGAGGTAGTTGAATGCGGAGCCGGCCAATTCAATCACAACATGGGCCAACTGACCCAGAAAGTTCCTCATCAGATTCTTTCCATCAGGCAAGACTGCAAGACTTTACAATGAGATATTACGCTTCAAATAAAAGCCTGATGAAAATCTTTATCATGCTTGGAAATGCTTCAAGGCTTTACTTCAGGATTATCCACATCACCAACAATCCAATAAGGTATTTGCTCATACTTTTGTAGAAGCTCTTGATCACAATACAAAGATTTTACTAGATTCAACCGTAGGTGGTCAAGCACTGGAGTTGACTTATGATGGACTATACACACTGTTGAACTGCATAGCACAAGAAAATCCAGAGAGGCATTCAGATTCTAGAAGTGCCATGAAAAATATTACGGGTGTATTGGAGTTGGACCAATTCACAGCCTTATCAACATAGGTTTTTGCATTACAAAATTTAATCAACACTTAGTTCAGTAGCATAAAGTTGGGAGCAGCACAACCTGCAACCACGGTCAATGCTATCCAATAAGTTGCAGGTTGGTATGAAGTATGTGGAAATAATGGCCATTCAGTAGCCATGTGTTCTACAAATTCAAAATTAGTGTTTATATGTAGGAAACACTCAAAGGCCGAATTATGATAATGCTTACAACATGAAGTGGCAAACTCAGCCGTTGAGCGGCCATCAACAATAAATTTAGCAACCACAGGCACAAGGGAATCAGTCAGCTAGCAATATGGAGGAGATGATGAAACTACTCTTAGCTAATCAGACATAGTTTGCTGCAGACATGAAAAATTCACAAGCAACTCAAAGAAGCTTAAAGTTGCAAATTGGGCAGTTACAGCAAGCATTAAATACTAGGCCACAAGGTGGTTTGCTAGAAGATTTAGAAAATCCAAAGAAGGCTATGGAAATCACCTTAAGGAGTGGTAAAAAGATTCAAGGAGAACCTCCAAACGACAACTAAGAAGGTAGATGCTGATGTGGGGACCCAACAGGTGAATGAATAAGTTGCTAAAAAATTAAGAAAGCCTGAGTACTTGAAAGAAAAATTTATTATACCAGAAGTGAAGAAGACACTGCCACTACCCTTCCCTCAGAGGAAAATTAAAGTGCAGAAGGACGCAATGTTCAAGAAGTTCTTTGATACATTCAGAGAGTTGTATATTAATTACCTTTGCTAGATGTTTTGCAGAGTATGCTCAAGTATGCAAAGTACTTAAGGGATGTGGTGGCTAATAAGGTGAAATTTTAGGATGTGGGGGCCATAAAACTCACTGAAGAGTATAGCTCTATGATGACATAGAAAATCCCAAAGAAATTAAGAGATTAGGGAAGGTTTGCTATCCCTATTCAAATTAGAAGCAAAGTGGTCCATGCACTGTATGAATTAGGGGTAAGCATAAATTTGATGCCCCTATCACTGTTTAAAACATTGGACTTGGGAGAGCCAAGACCGACCATCGTGGTGTTACAGCTGGCAGACGAATCATTTACACATCCAGATTGAATAATTTAGGATGTCCTCATAAAGGTTAGTAAATTCATTATTTGTTCTGACTTTATTGTTCTTGATTTTGAGGTTGATAAATAGGTACCAATCATCTTGGAGAGTCCATTCTTAGCTACTGAAGGGCCCTTGATTGATGTTAGAGAAGGTACAGTCAAAATGAGGATAGAAGATGAATAAGTGGTATATGATGTTTACAAAACGCCCATCATAAATTCCTAAATTAAAGATTTATGTGTGATCAATGCTATTGAAGGGGAAAAGTGTGGGGTGGTTAATCCACCAAAGACCTCTTCAGATTACCTGATTGAGTGGCCCAAGTTGAATCCATTATTTCCTAATACGATAAGGGTTGAAGTGAAGAGAGATGTTGACCTTGAGAGTGCAAACTCAAGAGGTCAAAAATGAATGAAAAAAAGGCTCCCAAAAAGAGTAAAAGGTTAAAGGAATATGGTTGAGTTGAGTTAGGTCATTCCGCAATACTAAATTAGGAACTGCTTGGGAGGAAACCCAAGTTAATTAGGTATGTTTTACTTTTTAGCTTTTAGTTTTTATTTCACTTAGTTTTTTTTTTGGTTGAGTCATAGGTTAATGGAAAGTCTGAGTACCATAAACTTGAGCTAAAGAGCATGGCAAAAACAAAGTGTGGGATCCCATGATCTCATTTATATGCAAAAATATTCTACTATCTAGGCCTGGAGGCCTCAGAGAGTATTTCTGTCTTTTGATTTTAAATTTACTTTGGCGATAAAGTAAATTTTTAAGTGTAGGGTGGAGAAATTCCTAAATTTTTTAGCTTAATTTAAAAATTTTGTGGTTCAAGATATTCTTGTTGGTGTTATTTTTGATTACATGGTGCAAGTGGATTTGTTGGTAAAACCATGTTGAATGAGTGAATTGCTATTTTGATACTCCTAGGCTCAAGTTTTTGACTCTTGTACTTTTTGGCTTAAATTTGAATTCATGTTATTGTGTGGTTGAGAGTCTATGATGATCCCATTGAGTTGAGCATGTTCTATGTGCGTGTGAGATTTTTGTATATATCTTGTTGCATGTGCTGTCTAGAACTTGCCCGGTGTGTGTATGAAGCGAAATAAAGAGTGTGAGTTTAGGAGATGATTTAGGCATTTCTTTGATAGCCTTGTTTTATACCTTCTATTTGTCCTACCTGTTATGCATTATCCTAGTTAACTCCTATTGAGCCTTTAGCTTATTTTCTTTGGTAGCCTCATACGTAGACCATAATTTGATCCAAAAAGCTCCTAAGTGATTTAATTGAGAAATTAATTGAGAAAGGAGTTTGAGAAATTAAAGAAAAAAAGGTGAAATTGATGCCCCAAGGCATGAGTTATTGGTTTTTATATTTGATTTATGGCGGTTGGGAGTGATATATGGTGTTAGAAATATTTCCATGATTGTAGAAAAGAAAAAAAAATTAAATCTTGAAGGAACAAGCAATACGCCCACCATGTGTTTGTGAAAATGCTTAAAAGAGATGGGGCAAAATAAAAGATATGGGTGGATGAAAAATTTTACTTTGGTTGTTGGATATTGGTTCTAAATGTCTAATGTAGTGTATTAAAGCGCTTAAAGAGGTTAGTCACTATTCCAAAATAGTTTCTACCCGTCCCTTAGCCTACATTACAACCCGAAAAAGACCTATTGATTCTAAGATTTACATTCAACTATTAGTGGAACATTACGGTAAGGTCAATCCTATGGTTCATTGTGTGTAACTTGTGAATTCTTTATGAGAGTGAGCATAATTTGATTCTTGTACCCATCATATTATTAATAGCTTAATTTTGAGTGATTATGGGTAATTTTCTTATTGTAAGGGGCACATGTTTGGTGAATGTGGGTGATTTCTATGACGTACTTGATTGAATTATATCTCATTGGTAAATCATATATGGCTATGGATTCCTAACTCGACTCAAATTCAAACAATATTTCTCAATATCAAGTACATTTGCTTATCAAATCATTTCAAATGCCAAAGCTTCAAGAAAACATCATCAAACTCATTCTTGACTTTCAATTCAAATATCGATATATATATATTAGAAATCATCAATATATATAATGAAAATATACATCTCATGGAATAAATACTCAATTTAAGAAGCATGATGGTGAAATAACCATAAATATCAAGCTTATTCAACTCAAGTCTCATAAATCATACATAAAGAAATTTGGGTGTAAAACCACTTGCAAAATCATGTAAATCAATAATAGAAAGTAAATTTTTAGGCGCAAGAACGAAAGGAGTGTTCTTGTTGAAACCCTACATACCTTAGATTTTGATTTTGAAGATATAGAAACTTACTTGAAACTTCTTTCTCACACTTTTAGAACAAGACCTTGCTGCCTTTGACTTGAGGAGCTTAGTTCTTGAACAACTTGAAGAAATTTATGGGAGATTTATTGAATTTCTTGGAGATGATTTGATTTTTGGGTTTGGAAGAAACCGTAGGTTTCTAGAGAATTCTTAAAAGAAAATTGGAGAGAAATGGAGATAAAATGATCTTTTCTTCTCTCTCTCTCTCTCTCTATATATATATATATATAAGGCCATAAGGAGCGGAAATGACCAAGATGCCCTTTTGAAAAATGCTAAAATTTGATGATCGGGGCTTATGACGGTTGACCTGACGGTCCGTCAGACGGACTGACGGTCCACCAAGTCGTCTGTCACTTGAGGGCCAGAAATGAGACATTCTGTCTCGGTCTGACGGACACCTTGACGGTCTGTCAACTTTGTGACGGTCCACCACTTTGACCGTCATATGACATCCCAAAAAGGGAGATACTTCCTTGTATTGACGGGACACTTGACAGTCCACCAAGGACCTGATAGTCCACCAAGTCGACCGTTAAACCTGGGCTATCCGATAGCATTTAGTAAAACGGCCATAACTCACTCATCCGATGTCGGATTTTGATAAAATTAGTATCGATGGAAAGCTTATTCAATGATCTAAATGAAAAAAAGTGGAAATTAGAGAAATACAACATGGTTTAGACATCAATCACTTTGGAAGTCATACATATCCATTCAAAAAGACAGATTTAGGCTTAAGGAATGATCGGGGTATTACAGAGCACCTTAACTATTAGCTTGTATAACATAGAGCAACAGGAAATGGGTTTAAACTCTCTAATGGTAGTAGGATTTGGTACTTTAGTAAAAAGGTTACTATTATACAACATTTTAGTGTTAAAAAAAATCCTTCATTGTTGAACGCACATCATATTTATATTCATTGACCATTTGTTGTTGAACCATGCTTACCTAGATATGTTGGAATAATGACTAATATTTATGTAAACTTCATTTTGTTTCAGTATGATGTGTTTCTATTGAGTGACACAACACAGGAGATCCCCTAAAGATGACACGGTTGCTTAGTTTTCCACACACCTCCCAAAACTCCTTATTAGAAAACTTCAGTCTTGGCATATTAGAATATCCATTATGTTTGCTATATTTAGTCCCTTGACTATGGGCGTGAACCTTTGGGGTAGCCGTGGTTATCTACTAGATTTTACAAGCCAAAAGAAAATTTTCTGGCTGTATCCGGTGAGGTGAAAAATATATTCAACAAAGTATTAACCGAAAACCTAAAAGGCAAAACAAATATTAAAATAATAAGATTCTTAGTTTAAAAACTAAATAAGATTCTTGTTACTTTTTTTCTTTCATAACTGCACAAAAATACATGGGGTTTGAATCACCTAGCTTATACACAAAGCCCTGAATTTTTATTGTAACATGCTCTCTTCAATATTGCTCCACTTCTCAATAATAGTCAGTACATCATTATCTTACAAGGCCATACTATCAGAGTATTGAGTTGATAAACTATGTTGTATCACTTGCAACCTATCTCTGAAGTAAACAACCCTCTCAGAATCACCCCTATAGTGTGTGTTATTCAGTAGTTTCAAGTGCGATTTAGCATCTTCAGATTCTGCCATACATTTCAAGTTATGCCCCATGGGCAAGAGTTAACACTTTCTTAGTCTGTAATGATTTGGAAGATGACCTATAACTCTTGCCCCAGAGGCTAGACTAAGATAGTTATGCCCCATGGGCAAATGTTGACATTGCCATAGCCTGTAATGATTTGGCAAATGACCTATAACTTTTGCCCTAGAGGCAAGACTTTGACAGTTATGCGCCATGGGAAATAGTTGACCATGCCTTACTCTTTAATGATTTTACTTGTTGAAGATATATATTCTAAATTAAATTGTTACTAATCTTTTGTTGTTTCATTTTTCACAAGGTTTGTGCTTGGAATGGATGGAAAATAAATGAGTATTGATCAATACAATATGGGACAATAAATTCAAATTATTGATAGAAATAACGAGTTACAGGTTATCGAACCAATATTGGAGGTTGCAATAGATGGAGAAATGGGGCAGCCATCAAAGATTAAGAGGGTACGACAAAAAAAGAAGAGGATACTTGATATCGAGACTACTCTCTTAAGACACAATGTCTCTTTGAATGAGGTAAATATCAAGTCGATCTTCATTGACAAACAAAATATGATAACGTGCATGTCAAACATTGCAATTACAAACAACATCCAATTTAAGGTTATCAAATCAAGCACAACAAGATATTCACTGCAATATTTGAACGACAACTGCGTGTGGTGATTTCATGCCTCGAAGATTCCCAATTCTTTGCTCTTTCAAGTTACTACATATGAAAAGGTTCGCAATTGCTTGGTTGATTTTATAACATCCGACCACAGGAATGCAACATCAAAGGTCATATATGACTACATACTATAGCTTGTGCATGGCTCTGGTAATGTAATCACACCAAACTATGTGGTAGATAAAATGAGAAGGAAATACAGAATAATCATATCCTACAACAAAGGATAGCGAGCGATACAACATGCCTATACTGTGATAAGTAGAAATGCGAAAGAGAACTACAAAAAGTTGCATCGTATCTTCACATAATGAAAGAAAACAACCCAGGCACGTACACAAACATAAAGAGGGACGATGATAATAGGTACAAATGCTATACTGTTGAAATTGAAAACTTTTGTCCAAGAGGCAAAAGCTTATTCTTTAATTGCACTGATTAAATTATCAACATATATGCAACTCTTGCCTTATGGGCAAAACTTAGTTTAGAAAATTTTTGTACAAATGCTATACTGTTGAAATTGAAAACTTTTGCACAAGGGGAAAAAATTTATTCTTTAATTGCACTGATGAGATTATTAACATATATGCAACTCTTACCTCATGGGCAAGACTTAGTTTAGAAAATTGTTAAAATTGAAAACTTTTTCCCAAGAGGCAAAAGTTTATACTTTAATTGCACTGATTAGATTATTAACATATTGTAATGCCCCAATTTTCTGAACCGAAATGGTACATGGTGCTCATAACCTCGAAAGGACCATAAGCTAACCCATGACTGATATATATACCTATACACTGCGTAATACATGTATATAAATACGGAAATATAAACTGAAAGGCCATAAGGTTCAATACTGAACATAATCTGAATAATAACAATGACTGAATAAAGTGGTATCACAATACCAAAAAAAATTGAAATACTGAAGTCAGAATCTAGTCTGAAAGCCTCTAACTTTCTGAAGTGGGGAGTGGAAGGAACATGTCTCCAACTAACTCCCAAATACTGAAAGCCAAACTAAAATACTGAAGTAATAAAGTAGTAATCATGTCCTTGGAGAATGAGGACTCACTGCTAACTCTGACTACTAAAATCTACAATGCTACTACTGCTCTGGAACTCGTTCCTCTGAACCTATGGCATAAAATAAAATACCATAGTGCAAATACATCAGTACGACTAAATATATTGAGTATACGAGTGAGGTAGGATAAATGCAAAGGGTTTATATGCATGAACAGTATTGACTAATATGAACGTGAGAATACATAAATGCACAGATAACTATAACTCAACTCGTGGTGATACTGACTACTGAGTCTGAATGCTAACAACATGAGTGTACTGATACTGAGATACTGAATAACTGAGTTCATTGATATTAATATGTAAGTCACTACTAAGTAAGGAACTAATACTACATTATTGAATAGATGAACGACTATTTTTGATAGTTTGAATTATGAAGAACTGCTCTGATTGACTATGTCTAATAGTCCTGAAATTGAATACTAATAACGTGAGTTATGATGACTAATATAACTAATATGACTGTGATGATCGACATAACCGATGTAATTAATACTGAGTGACTATATCTGACAGTCTAAGTTCTGATGAAACTATCTGAGTTCCGTTCTATATGGAGTAACTGAATTTGAGATCAGTCCTATCTAGCTGGTGATCTCTGAGTATAATGATAACAAATATGATTTGACTTAGTCTGAGATCAGTCCTACCTAGCGAGTGATCTCTAAATCTGATGATACTGATACTGATTCACCATAGTTGAGATCAGTCCTATCTATTGGGTGATCCCAGAGTCTATTGATAATGATAGGGATTGATTATATCTGACAGTCCTGATTTTGTAACTGAAACTATGGGATGTATTTATCTAACCGACATGCCTCATACTATGCTAACTAGGGTCCAACCTGTAACCCCAGTTGAAAGGGTGTTAGTACCGTGCCACTGGTAAAGACAACTACTGTGGAGTCAGTCCTAATCTAGTGGGTGACCCCTGGGATCAGTCCTATATATTTAAATATACTAACGGGTGATCCCTGAGTATGTCAGTCCTATCTAATGGGTGACATCTCGTACCTACACTGGCTACATAGTTTTGAAACTTAGGGATTACTTCTAGGGATCTCAGTCCTATCTAATGGGTGAGTCCCCATCCCTAGGCTCGCTCGATGTTGAATCCTACTCCCATCCGAAAGACTCTGAATTGATTAACTGAGATGAACTGATTAACTGAACTGAACTAATATTAGTGGTATTATTTAGTAGAGCTAAACGGAGTTTACTGAGTTCCGTTGACTGACAAAATATAGTGAGTTCTGAGGACTGACTGAGAGTACTATAGTTATTGAGATTTACTAGGAATACTAAAATCACTGAGATTACTGAACTACTGAGATTACTGAGATTTCCTGAGTCACATGACTGACTGATTTCTATGGATCATGGCTTGACTGAGAGTATTATGAAAACATGACATGACTCTAGGTACATAGCTAAATTGTCGGGTACAAGTACCCCAAGACTCGATGGAAAGAAACTGGCATAGTATGGCTTACTTGAACACATGACCAATCAACACAATTCATAATTCATATATTGAAGTACTTCATCAAACATGTGATATGCATAAGCTTATACATACATGGGGATTTCATGATATAATGCTAGTTAGGCACTTTTCCTTCATCTAGGAATTTAATCAAACATATTGTAGGCATAGTACACGTAGACAACATTATACAATAAACAAACAACATGATTCATCTCTAATTTCATCATTCAAGGGTTTAGTCATAAGGTTGCATGAATCTATAGCTATAATAATTAAATCCACATGGAAATTATCACCCAACATGGATTTGAATTCAATTGATCATTCTCATCATAAAGAAATCAAACCCAACAGGAAGTTCATGAAGAAATACATAAACTTGATCATAGAAAAGTGATTCTTGGGCTTCATGGACGAAAGAAGTTCATGAAGGAACACTATGCATACCTTAGGGATTGAACTTGAAAGCAAATTGACCTTTCTTGAATGTTCTTTGATTGGGAATCTTAATTCTTGAATATCTTGTGGAGAGTGTAATGGGATCTTGAAGTTAATTGAGAAGAAACCCTAAGTTTGTTCTTGGGAACAAAGAGGGTTAAGAGCTTTTGAAACTAAATACCATTAGCTAAATATGTGTTTTTGGTGTTTTATGTCATGGGTAAAGGTTTAGGGTGAGGGAAAAATACCAAAATACCCCTACGAACTTACTTCCTAGTTCTGAAATTATCAGCTGACGACTTGGGCTGATAAGCTGTCAAGTCTGTGATAGCCCGTCAGCCCAGGTCGTCACCTAGGACCTAAAATTGATGGGTTATTGGCTAAGATTGATGAAATTAGTTGATAAGTCATAATAAATGTGATAATCCATCAGAAAGGTCGTCAGAAATGTGATAAGCCGTCAGACAGGTCGTCACTCAGTTTCCAGACTGACATGTTGGAGTAAAATAGGTATAGATTTTTGCTTCGATATCGTATTTGGACGAAATTAGTATCATTGGAAATATAATTAAATTATATATCTTTTGGTGGGACATTAGCTCAAAAATTCGTAGCACAACTAGAGATATGCTCATTTGAAGTTGACTATAGAAATATTCTTCCCAAGAATTCAATCGATAAGGAATATTTTGATTCGTTTGATAGTTGCGAGTTATTTGAACCCTTAATATATATCTAAATTACTCATAAAACTATAAAAGAACCATGATGTGATATGCATGAGATTGAAACATGGCGCTAATATTTGTTTGGATTTTTTGGGGTATTACACATATATGCAACTCTTGCCTCATGGGCAAAACATAGTTTAGAAAATAGTTGAAATTGAATACTTTTGGCCAAGAGAAAAAAGTTTATTATTTAATTGCACTAATTGGATTATTAACATATATGCAACTCTTGCCTCATGGGCAAAACTTAGATTAGAAAATTATTGTACAAATGCTATACAACTTGAAAATTTTTGCCCAAGAGGAAAAAGTTTATCCTTTAATTGCACTGATTAGATTATTAACATATATGCAACTCTTACATCATGGTCAAGACTTAGTTTATACAAATGCTATACTGTTGAAATTAAAAACTTTTTCCCAAGAGGCAAAAGGTTATTCTTTAATTGTACTATTTAGATTATTAACATATATGCAACTCTTGCCTCATGGGCAAGACTTAGTTTATACAAATGCTATACTGTTGAAATTGAAAACTTTTGCCCAAGAGGCAAAAGTTTATTCTTTAATTTCACTGACTAGATTATTAACATATATGCAACTTTTACCTCTTGGGCAAGACATAGTTTAGAAAATTGTTGAAATTGAAAACTTTTGTTCAAGAGGCAAAAGTTTATTCTTTAATTGCACTGATTAGATTATTAACATATATGCAACTCTTGCCTCATGGGCAAGACTTAGTTTATAAAATTGTTGTACTCTGATTATAAACATCAAATGCAAATTGTTACTAATATTCTTTTGCTCAACACAGGTTTCAATATGCAGTTTTTGCTTATGGCGCTTCAATCATTGGATGAACCAACTGTAGACTGATAATAATGGTAGATGCAATATTTTTGAAGTCAACATATCATGGTGTCCTCATTATAGAAGTGTCAAAAGATGGAAACAACAAGATATTTCCTTTGGCTTTTGGAATTGCAGACTCAGAAAATAATGAGTCTTATAACTGGTTCTTCAATCAGTTAAGAAATGCAATTGGGGTACACGAACAATTGTCTATTCTATCAGATCTTCACCTAGATATTGCAAATGCAGTTGCAAATGTCTATCCAGAGTGTCAGTACGAGATATGGATCTACCACATGGAGAAGAATTTAAGAAAAAGATACTTCTCAGATGTGTTTCTATCACTCTTCTACAATGCAGCAACAACTTACAAACAAACTAAATTTTATACATTTATAGATGAGATAGAAAAAGTCAACAAAGTTGCTGTGGAGTACTTGAAATAAGAAGAACCAGAAAGATAGGCTCGTTCATTTTATACCAGCAGAAGGTACAATATGCTTACAACTAATAACGTGGAGTCCATGAATGCACTACTGAGAAGAGCAAGGCAACTACCAATACTGGGACTGATCGATTACATTCAGAACAAGTTACAAAGTTGTTTTATGAAAGAAAAATAAAAGCGCAAAGAAACTTTCATGACATCAAACGTTGGGCGGAAGTAGAGGTGACTGACAAGATTCAAGTCACCTTGAAATTGAAAGTAAGTAATTGAATTGTATTTTGATGATAGGGAAATATACTGTTACTGTTTTTTGATTGCAGATTATATATAGCCGGTTTACTATTATTTATGATTTATTACCAGTTTTTTTATTTCCTTGAGATTCGCGCACATAATATGTATTTTGTTGCTTCTGTTCCATTACTTCTGCTCATAGATGTATGGTCATTTGTGATTTGATATTGTATGCTTGATTGTACCTGTTTTTTGGTTGCCTCAAGATTCATCCCCTATGTATGTTTGATTGCTCTGTATGGCTGATTTTGCTCATATTTTAGATATTTCACTATCAGAGTTGATTCTACTCCCAAGTTAGATGCAATATCTGTTTTATCTCAGTTTATTTATAGCTGATTCTCCTGCTCATATGTTAGAAGAATCACTATTGAATCAGCTGCTATTCCTGAGTAAGGTTCTATCTTTTTCATATAATACAGGGAATTTGACTTTGAAATCTCATTCCTTGGATGACAGATCCTTCTCCTGCGCTATCCCTGACCAAGCCAAATATCAAAATTCTAACTATCCCCTATATTGGCCCTTCTCTTCCATTTTAAAATAGAACCTTAATTCTGACTCCTTATTATTGGTCACTTATTATTAGATTTTTGATTAGCTCAATATTAGATTGTGATTTGATGTTATATGCTTTATTGTAGTTGTTTTTTGGTTGCCTCGAGATTCGTCCCCTATGTATGGTTGATTGCTTTGTATGCTTGATTTTGCTCATATAATAGATGTTTTAGTATAAGTTGTCATTTATTTATCATTTTATTACAGGTAGACCCCATTGATGCAACAAGATTTGTTATAAGAGAAGAAGGAGTTGAATATATTGTAGACCTAAAGAGTAGGACTTGTCAGTGCTTGGTATTTCAAACAGATGAGATACCATGCACCCATGCAATTGCAGCGATAAACAGTAGACATATGAACAAGTCTAGATATTGTTCTCATTGGTTCTTAAGACAGTCTTGGCTACAAACATAACAGGGAGAAATTCTACTAGTTGGAAGCACAACATCATGGATTGTCCCAGATAGCATAAAGGATCTGATCACAAAACCCCCAAATAAGGAGGTTTTGCTTGGGAGAAGACAATTATCCAGATATCCATGCAGAATAGAATCTTTAAGAAACAACTACAGATGTTCGAGATGCAAAAGAACTGGGCATAATAGATCAAATTATCACTACACTCCTATCCTTCATCCATATGCAAGAAGATACAGAAAGAATAATAAGAAAACATGATTAGTTTTACTTTTTATCTGAGAGTTTGGATCAAAATAGTAGTTATAATAGGATTCTTTGATCCCCTATTTTAGTTAGTAATAAGTACTTTTGACTTTCAATCACGAATGTCTTCTTATTTATTTGAAGTTTAAACTCCTCGTAAAGTATTTAACTCAATACCTTCTTATTGATTTTTTATAAAAATTACTTAGCATTTTAAATTTTTTTATATATTGATGTGTAAAAATATATCATATTAACAAGATTCGGGGAAGGACCATATCCCCAAGAGATGTGATGTGAATAATTCCACGGGATACACTTTAAAATTTGCCTTGAAGGCAAGATGCAAAATAAGTTGTCCCCTTTGGGTAAGAGTTGACATAGCTTATTCTGCAATGATTCGGTAGATGATCTACAACATTTGCCCTAGAGGCAAGAATTAAGCCCCAAAGAAACAAGTTATTCCCTATGGGCAAGAGTTGACTCTAACTTAGTGTGTAATAACTTGGCAGGTGATCTCCAGGTCGTGCCTTAGAGGTAAAAATCAATACAACAAACGGACAAGTTATACCGTATGGCCAAACGTTGATGCTAGATTAGTGTGTAATGATTTGGTAGATAATTTATAAGTCTTGCCCAAGAGGCAAGATTTTTAGACCCAAAAGGAACAAGTTATGCCCCATGGGGAAGAGTTGACACTAGCTTATTCTGCAATGATTCGGCAGATGATCTACAAAACTTGCCCTAGAGGCAAGACTTAAGCCCCAAAGTAACAAGTTCTGTCATATGGGCAAGAGCTGACACTAGCTTAGTGTGTAATAACTTGGCAGATGATCTACAGATCGTTCCCTAGAGGGAAAAATTAATACAACAAATAGATAACTTATGCCCCATGGCCAAGCATTGATACTAGATTAGTGTGTAATGATTTCGTAGATAATTTATAAGTCTTTCCCAAGAGGTAAGATTTTTAGACCCCTAAGGAACAAGTAATGCCCCATGGGCAAGAGTTGACACTAGCATAGTCTATAATGATTCGGAAGATGATCTATAACTCTTGCCCTAGTGGCAAGACTTACACATCAAAGGTGGTTCAACTCACAATTTTTCAAAGAACATTCTTCCTTTACCATACAAAATATGTATATAGGAATATTACAATCTTACAACCATATGAGGATCAATCTTTTAGACAAAAAATTAAAATACTATAAGCCAAGAACAAAAGCAATAAATATTAAAAATTACAAAAAGAAAAGCACGGGGGGAGTATTCAATTGCGAGTAGAAAAAAAGATGATACCAATCAACAAAACCAAGAATCTAACCAAATAAATAAAAGTGGAGAACCAACTACTAAGGAGGAGTAGATGACCCTTAGATTACAAGGTCTAAACTGTTTCTTATTTTATGCCATTTAATCGAGGACAAATGTGATTGAAAATTTCACAATGATCAAAGTACTCATGTAGTAGTCGCTCATAATTAATGATAATACAACCCCCATACGAACATGTTATACCTCATGGGCATGAACTGGCCCTGCCACATTGTTTACTAATTTAGAAGATACTCAATAACTCTTGCCTCAGGGGCAAGACTTGCCAAAAGGAAAGGCAAAAAATATTCTTCGATAATAAAACATAAATATACAAAGATACCAATAAATGAATCAGTAGCAATTCTACATTGTATACTTTACGTTATTGCATCAAAAATAGCCGATTCGATTTGAAAAGACTGTTTAAACTTTACATAATCGCATAAAAATAGCTAAAACTCCTTCATGTCCAATGATTTTCAATAACTACAAAACTAAACTACTACTTCTGGTGCGTTCTCTTCCTTTTTTCCTTTCCAAATAATGTGCCAACTTTTCTATAGTATTGTCTTTTATACCAGCTTCTAGTTTTCTCTTTCCATAATCCCACAACAATGCTCCATACCTCATGAGAACATAACCAATGTCAATCTATTTAGGAATATCTCTACCATGAATGACATATTCAGCAAACACACAAATAAATGCTCCATAATCACTGTGATACAAAAGAAATATATTACGTCAATATATGGAAAACAACAAAAAAAAGAAGTGAAATGAACATTTAAAAAATAAATGCAATAAGATACCATTGAGTTTATTGTGGCAACTCATCAACTATTTTTATCGGCAAAGTGTCATTTTCAAATTTGTCAATGCTGTTCTCAAGATAGAAATTGACCTTTTTCAGAAAATACAGTATCAATGTTTGGTAAGGTAACATCACCTTTTGAACAACTTTACCACTGCACCTGGTATGGTTGAAGTCGTATACATAGATGCACCAATCAGGAAAGTCAAAAACTCCCAAAATCCAGTGTCCAAGTTTAGTTTTTCTCATGGAATATAAACTGCAAATAAAAAGTTTGTGAAAGCTTGAATAAAATTGAACAACAGCTTATAAACCCACAAGTTAAGTGTTCCGTCTAGATCAACATAGAAAACCTTTGATATTGGAGTCATTGTATCTTTTGCAGTTTTTTCCATCAACTCAAGTGCTCCAGCAATTATTGTTGTTTCATCATGTGTCAAATCCCCTCATTTTCCAGCCTGTCATAGCAATAAAAATCAAACAAGTTGAGCCATACAGTAAAGGGAACATAATGAATTGAAAACGAGGTTCAACTGCTATAGGACCTAATCTTAGTGAGATGAACTTGGTCGTGTAAGCGAATTGTGTTCATGCATATATACAAAAATATTACATGTCCAAAGATATATTTACACTTGCTTAGATTAGCATTAAAAATTGGGAAAAGACTGAATAGATTACCTCATTGCCATGGAAATCCACAAATGTTTTTAGCTAAGCTCTCCGCAGAAGGGCAGCGTGCCCCTTACGTAACATCCAATCCAAGACCTAGAAGGAAAACAAAGGATGAAGTTAAGATTCCTTTTATTTGTCAAGACAACTATAAGATCTTTATCAAGCCAACTATAAGATCCTTAACAACAGAAAGTAGCACTGAGAAATTCTCTCAAATTGCTGTATGAGATTTTGGATTTTTTCCCCAATTCTAAAGATGAATATACGTGTATCTTAATAAAGAAATTGATGGATATTTTACATATCAAATTATTAGAATGAAAAGTTTCTCATTTATACTAATAACAAAAAATAAATAGAGATAGGAAAATGGAGTAACTGTGATATTATTACTAATTTTCTCCTTCCATTCGAATTTACTTGTCACTATTTTCCTAATTTGATTTTCATTTTTACGAGTCATTTTTGATAAATCAAGAAAAAAAACAAAAAATTCCATGTTTTACCCTTAGCATTAATTACTTATTCTCGAAATCATTTCCAATACCTATTACTAAATATCAATTGATAGTGGTAATATTGTAAAGTCACTATACCAATCATTGTTTTCTTAATAGGTGTGCAACGTCAAAATGTGACAAGTAAATCCAAACGGAGGGAGAACATAACCAAGGAACTCCTCCATTCAACTTTATGTTGCATTCTTTCCATTTCTTTCCAAGCTACAGAAAAGGAACAAAGCATACAAATTAACCACCGTAGCGTATACGAGTACAGATTATGGGCTCATGTAGTTTTATTTCTTAAACCCTGTCATCTAACTCAGATTACGAGTAGAAGGTGGCAACTAAACACACCGCTGGTGAAGCATTTCTCTCTCTCTCTCGCTGGTAGCAAAACATGGAAACTTAACAACTTTACATGAGTAAATTATAGAATGTGATTATTGTGCTTTATACCTTACTAATTGGATAAGCAGTGGGGGAGAATAACCCAAGAAGAAGCTGAACAAGCGGTGCTATAGTGGCTTCAACTGTCAATCCATAGCGAGTACAGATTGATTGAGGAATTATCTATAACTGTAAAAACGACGAATCTAGTTAGAGGACAAAAGCCGAGCAAATTCCATAGCTAACAAGTTGAAAGGTTAAGTTGATGAATAGAATAGATCACTTCTCCGAGCATGAGAATCAGTGTAACAGATACCAATATTGCTTCCCACGATGGTACAAGCTTGTCCAAGAATATAAGAAGAGACAACAACGGAAAAAGAGAAAAGTAATAAATAAGCCGGCTGGGGTAGTAAAAAGATAACTATTGCCAAATAAGTATTGGTACACAAACCTCCATTGCTAAGGATTTGACGATCAAGAGTGTGTAAAGCAAAAGATGTTGGATTTTTAACCGCCAAAAGCATTTTAGCTGTAAAAGAAAGGAAGAATACTTTAAAAGGTCGATCAAAGCAGACATAGGTACAACTCAAACTGTGCCATAACACTGCTTCTCTTCTAACTTATCTCACTATAAGGCCTATTCTAATATGGGTGGTTATTGATACAATTATAGACTCAAGATACGTAAAGTGGCTTAACTTTTCTAATTGTGCATTCCAGGTATGACAAGAATCATGTACCTTTTTCTCTTACTCTTTCAACTATTCAAATACCTTTTCTTGGGTACATAATCGATACATCATTCCATTATTGTAAGTTTAATTTCACTATTTACTTTGCAATAAACCACATCAAAGCATTTCTAGATAGTTTATTCAGTTTCAAAGGAAAAATTCACTCTATTTTACTTACTCGTGATTTATAGACACCTTGCCTAAGTCAACATTCGACCTTTTTTAGAATTCCTTTGATATTTTGGTGTAGCCAGTTCTATATATATATTTACCCTGCTTAATGATTTTTAAAAATAAAGTCTGACTTGAGCAAAGAATAGGCAAGAGGAAATAGAACTCCAAGAATTGAACATATAGAAAAGTTTACAGCTTTATACCAAAGTTACAAAGTAGTAGCTAGATATTTAACTAATCAACTACTGAAACAACATCGTTCAAAGGGGTGGAGGCAGAATTTTCATCATCTTCAGTGTATACACAACAAATAGAATTTTTGACCTTGTATATACGTATACAATATGATTTTTTGTCAAAGAGGGTCCAGCTGACCCCTTCTACCTGTACAAGGTAGGGGTACATACACTCAACCCTCCCCATACCTCATTTGTGGCTTCTGGAATTACACTTGGTATGTTGTTGTTGGTCCAAATGATCCCCTTTCACCCATCTAACTATACACCTGGCTCTGCTAGTGAATAGAAAAGTTACAACTTTACACCAAAGTTACAAAGGTAGTAGGTAGATATTAGCCAATCCAAACTACTGACCAGTATTAGTGGAAGTTGGATATTCATCAAGGGTATTCATCATCTACAATATACACATAAAAATAGTTTTTGATCTTATAATATGACATGAATTTTTGCCAATACACAACCTTTACTTAACTCTGCCCCTAGCTCTATTAATAAAGTAAACGACAAGAAAAAAAGATAAGACATCAAACTTCCATGAAAAACAAGCAAACAAACAATAAAACTCCAAACCAACAAACTTTAGCACTTCTTAATAAACTCAAATAGAACTACTGATCAACATTAGCAGAAGCTGAATTTTCACCGAGATGTTCATCGTTTACAACATACACATAAAAATAATTTTTTTAAGCTTGTATCCCAAGAACCAGAATCAATATAACCATTATAAAAGCCAAACAAGAAATATTGTTGGCATGTTTGACCTACTAGAAAAAAGGGAGGAACTAAACAA
Organism: Capsicum annuum; assembly: GCF_002878395.1. NCBI lineage: Eukaryota > Viridiplantae > Streptophyta > Magnoliopsida > Solanales > Solanaceae > Capsicum > Capsicum annuum. The sequence goes on along the minus strand of NC_061113.1, from coordinate 202,856,075 downwards.
AGGACAAGTCAAAAGCACATTACAAATATAGATTAGGATAACAAGTGATAATACCGTGTCATTCAAAGGTTGATCACAAGTTGCAAGTGAATAAAACCACTCCTTCGAATCCACAGCACAAGAGCTAAACATTAAACATTCGGGTAGCATATCTTTGAGAAATAAGAGATCTATGGGTTGAAGCTTTCTTTCCTATATCTGCCATTGATGAATCCCAAGTTGTTTCTTCTAAGTATGGCAATTCTCATTGATTCAATCCACACAGTAGTTTTTAGATCTCGCTAATTGAATAAAAATCAACATAACTCCAGACAGATCTGATGCGTTCTGATACAATTGATGATTATGACTCAATTTCTTTGGCAATTCATTATCTATCACCACCATTACTGTTACTCTTACTAGCTTTCTTAATTTTTCTCCTCGATTATCTTAACTTAGACCATATCAAATAGTTAATAGCTCTTATACCATAATGTAAAAGAGGATCAAGAGAAAGAAGAGAAATGAGGATAATCTCCAAGGTGAATCAAGTCGTGATCCAATGGTTGATGATCAATATCGTGAGTCTATTTGATTGGAATCGAATGAAGAGAAAGAGGAGAAAGAGAGAATATTTGAGAAATAAGAAAAAAAATATCTGAGAAAAATCTGGGGGAAAAAAAGAGAAATAAAAAAACTCTAAATAAATGTTAAAGACAAATAAATTAAAAAAAGGAAAAAAAAATGAAGAAATAGATAATGGTTGAAAAAAAAAAGAAAAAGAGAAAAAAAATAAAGATTGAGACAAATAAACTAAAATATGAAAATAAAGTTAAAGGAAAAATAAAAACTGAAAATAATAAAAAACAGAATAATAAATATAAAGGAAATAAATAAAAAGGTGAAAAAAGTAGAATAATAAAAGTAAAGGAAAAACAAAAAAGTTAAAATAATAAAAATAAAATTTGAGAGATAAATGAGTATGGAAAGTTTAAAAATATATTTGAGCTGTAGAGGGGCAAAATGATACTTTTAGTATATTAAAAAGTAAGGAAGGTTATTCTTCAAAGACATTCTTATTTAGGGTCAAATATCTAAAGTCACTCATATTTTGGTTTATGGCATGCAATTTTCTATATAATTCCTAGCATCAATCTAATGGGGCACATGTTTGGGCTTTATCATATAGTCCATAGGAGCAGGCGCGAGATAATTACAAGGCTTGACAGTCATAAACTTTTAATTATTATTTTTAGTCTAATTTTAATTAACTATAATTCATAGCCCAGTTAACAATTAAATACAATTTAATCTCTCTCCATTATTTTCTTTCTTTCTCTATTTCTCTTTCTTTTCCAGTTTTTTTCTTTTTTTTTTTCTTTTCCCTTTTTTCAGTCCTTTTACCTTTTATTTTTTCTTCTTTTCCATTATTTTCTTTTTTTTTTTTCTTTTTTCCTTTTCATTGTTTTCTAGTTTATTATATTTTCTTTTTCTCTTTCACTTTTTTCATTTTTTTCCTTTGCAGCCTTTTTATTTTATTTTTTCTATTTTCTTTCTTGTTTTGTTTTTTTCTTTTTTGTCATTTTCTCTCCTTTTATTTTTTATGCTTTTTTATTTTTTTCTTTCTCATATTTTGTTGTTGTTGTTGTTGTTGTCATATTTTATATTTTGTATATTTTATATTTATTCATGTCATACTATATATTTTAAATAAATTTATTATTTATATTTGAATATTTTAGTCGTGAATACAATTTATCATTTGTATTTGTATACAAAGAAATATATGAATTAATTGTATTTACTTGCGTCAAAAATATATAAATATGAAATGTGTCATTCTATGCAAATGTACCATTAGTATTTGTATGTCAAGATTATTATTTGTATTTATATATATAAACAAGTATCATTTGTATGTATATAGTTTATGTTGAATAACTATGTATCATTTGATACAAATGTAACTTCACCAGAGAAAAAGAAGATACAAATGTAACATTTGATACAAATGTAACATTTGTATTTTTGTTATTTATCATTTATATTTGTGTTGTTCAATTTGTATTAATAAAATATAATTCATATTAATGAATAAATCCAAGATTTCATAGAAAGAAAAAATAACAATTCTTTTTCAATTGTCTAAAAATACAAATGACGTTGTCAACTACAAATTCAAATACAAACAAATGAAACAAGCAAAATTATAAAACAAATACAATATGTGATCAGTTTATAGATACAAATACAAAATAGTCCTTTTAAAAAAACAAGTGCATCAACGAAAATAGAATACAAATATAAACAAAATAAAATCACAAATACAAATATAATATGCAGTCAACTATAAAATACAAATACAAATACAAAATAGTTCTTCAAAATACACGTGCAAATTGTATAAAATATAATAATGGGGAGAACTATAAAATATAAATACAAGTGTGAACAATAAAATATAAATACAAATTATAAAATATAAATATAAATACAAACACGAACTATAATACAAATACAATTGTTTCAACGAATACAAAAATATAAATGAGGGTATGAACTACATAATAGAAATACAAATGCGAAGTACAACATACAAATATAAATGTAAAGCATAAAACACAAGTACAAATACAAATACAAATACAAGCATGAACTATAAAATACAAATACAGTTGTATCAATGAATACAAAAATATAATTAATTGTGCGAATACAAATTAAATAAGCGATTGTGATATTTTCGTTATCACTTACTGCTTGTGCTTGACATAGTCATATTTATCAAAGATATTAAAAATATAAAGTAGAATTTAAAAAAGAAAAATAAAAATACAAAAAAGAAAATAAAAAATAAAGAGAAATAAAAGTTGCAGATAGAAAAGAGGAAAAAATGTGAAAAGAAATAAACCTAAAGAACAAAAATAAAAAAGAAGAATAAAAAAATAAAATTAAAAAAAGAAGAAAAGAATACAAAATAAAAAAAAAGAAAAAAATACAAAAAATAAAAAAAATTGAGAAAGAAAATACAAAAAAATGAGAAAGGAAAAAATTAAAAATGAAAAAAAAATAAAAAAATAAAAAAGAAAAAAGAAAGAAAGAGAAATAGAAATTATAGATAGAAGAGAGAAAAAACGAATAGAAAGAATCGGAAAAAGAAAAAAGAAAATGAAAATAGAAAAAAATCAAAAATAAAAAAAATAAAAAAAAGAGAAAAAAAATGATGGAGAATACAAACACAATTAGTGGTTATGATGTATCCATCATGATTCATGATTTGTACTCGACGTAACTATATTTTTTGGAAATATAAAAAAAAATATAAAATACAACAAAAAAGGAAAAGTGAGAAAAAAAAAAAAGGAAAAAAAGAAAACTGAAAAAATGAAAAAAAAAAAAATGAACAAAGAGAAGTAGAGACTAGAGATAGAAGAAAGGAAAAAAAAATAAAGAAAAGGGAAGAAGAAAAAAGAGAGAGAGAAAAAAGCTATAAATTGTAATTTTGAAAGTTAAACTAAGAACACTCTGATTTTGCTGAAACCTAGAGAATTTTTGTAAGTCCCCCTAACAAATAAAAAATTACACAACATAAATAAAAAAGGTAAACTATGTAAATGACTTTCATAGTGTTTTTTTTTTTTTTTTATATATAGGAAAAATCCTATAAAATTAGTCTTTCTTATAGAACAAATACTTATTTGCCTCTATATACTCAAATATTTTTAAACAATTTTTCATGTTTATTTATCGTTCAACTTTTATTTTCTTTTATCTTTCTTATTTTACTTTATTTTAATTTTGTTTCTCAACCTTTACTTTTTCTACTCTTAACTTCTATTTCTTTCTCTTTTTTCTTTTTCTTTTGGTTTTCTTTTCTGTTTTTTGCTAAATTTTTATTTTTCTTTTATTTTTTACTGTGGCTTTTTTCTTCATTTTTTTCCTTTATTTTTTTTTCCTTTTTTTAACCTTTATTTTTTTCTCCTCTCGACTTTAATTTTTTTCTATTTTTTTATTTTCTTTGATTTTTAACATTTTTTTAAAAAGATTTTTTTTATTCATTTTTTTTCTTTTTCTCAACTTTTATATTTTTTTATTTTCTTTGAATTCTTTCAAAAAAAAAGGTACGTTCATGAGTAAAAGTTGACACTACCATATTATGTCATGATTTATGAGATGTTCTATAAATCTTGTCTTAAAGGCAACACTTAGCCAAAAGATGTTCAAACAACAAGTTTCTTCCCAAGGATAAAGGTTGACACCACCACATTGTGTTTTTAATTATGAGATGTTCTATAATTCTTGCCACAGAGGCAAAACTTAACCCAAGAACTTTCAAATAACAAGTTACACCCCATGGGCCAGAGTTAACACTACCATATTGTGTTTTGATTTATGATATGCTCTGCAATTCTTGCCTCAGAGGAAAGATTTAGCACAAGTACTTTCAAACAATAAGTTACGTCCCATAGCCAAGAGTTGATACTACCATATTGTGTCTTGATATGAGATGTTCTATAACCTTTGCCTCAGAGGCAAGATTAGCCCAAGAACTTTCAAATAGCAAGTTACGCCCCATGGGCAAGAGTTGTCACTACCACATTGTGTCTTGATTTATGAGATGCTTTATAACTCTTTCTCCAGAGGTAAGACTTATCCCAAGGACTTTTAAACAACAAGTTACGCCCCATGGGCAAGAGTTGACACTACCACATTGTGTCTTGATTTATAAGATGCTCTATAACTTTTGCTTTAGAGGCAAGACTTAGCCCAAAAATTTTCAAACAACAAGTTACGCTCCATGGACAAAAGTGGATGATACTACCACATTGTATCTTGATTTATGAGATGCTCTATTAGTCTTGTCTCTAAGACAATAATAGCCCAAGAATCTCTCAAAAAATAAGTTACTCCTTATGGGTAAGAGTTAACACCTACTTTATTATGTATTAATTTATGAGATACCCTATAACTCTTGCCTTATAGGCAAGACTTCTTTCAAGAATTTTTAAACAAGAAGTTATGCCCCAAGTAAGATTTATGAGATGTTCTATGACTCGTGCCTTAGAAGCAAAGCTTATTTCAAAGGATTTCCAAACAATAGGTCGCCCCCTTACATTTACTTTGATGTCAAAGAAGGAAGATTCTCTTTCTGAATTATACAACTTTCTGTTCATTAACAAAATATAATAGAAGTTGAGAAAAAAGAAAAAAGAGAAGCAAAAAAAGAGAAAAGAAAAAAAATAAAGATTGAAAATGAGAAAAAAAGATAAAAAGTTTAGAAAAAAGAAAAAAGGGAAGAATAAAAAAAGAAAAAAATAAAAATTTAGAAAAACAAAAATGATAAGAAAATAATAAAAAATGAAGTTTGAGAAAAATAGAAAAATAAGAAAAAAAGGAGGAAAGATAATTTTTTTTAAAAATAAGATTGAGATAAATGAATTAAAATACAACAAAAATAATAATAAATAAATAATGTTAAAAGAAAAAAGAGAAGAAAAATATGGTTCAGACAAATGAACAAAAATAAGAGAAAAAAAATTAAAGAAAATAAAAAGAGAAAACAAAGAAGAAATAAAAATGGAAGTTGAGAGAGAAATGAGCATGGAAAGTGTAAAAATATTTAAGGTGTACAGGAGCAAAAATGTACTTGTTCTATAAAAAGGATGGAAGACTAGCCTTTTAAGGCTTTTCTTATGGGGACAAAAAAACAAGTCACCTACTATGTTCATACCATGTAAATTTTCCGAGATAAAAAGAGTCCTTAATTATCTATTTTGGTTAATGTTTAAAATAATTACCTGGCATACTCAAAAGTTAGCTAAAGAACTATCATTTAAGTAGATTGTCATATACAAATATAATAACTTGTATATCATGCAATTAATCTCTTTCATCTAATTAACTTAAATTTTGGTTGACTTAATTGAACACTTAATTTTATTTTTTGATTTAATTTTGAAAATTGGACACCTTATTTGAATATTCCCTCTCTTCTTAAAATTTCCATCATCTTCTTCAATCCTTTTTCTTGAAAAATAGAGACTATTGGTAGGCTTTGTTATATCGACTCTTAAATAGTATATTTTCTGATTTGCCCAAAAATTTATTACATCAAAAAATATTTCTTCAAATTTATTCTTCCAATTCAGGTGAAAAAATGGTTTTAACACACACATACATACACACGCGTGCACACACACACGTATATATATATATATATATATATATATATATCGTGTCAATTTTTTTTATGTATATATATGTATATAAATAACTGTCAAATACAATTAGACAACTGTCATGTTGTTGGCATATAGATATATATACATACATAAAATATACATATAAGTTGTATAATCAGTTTTTGATTTGTATGAAATATGTTGGTTCATATTTTATACATTACATATAGATATACAACTTTACATGTTTGTATAAAACTAAATTGTATATATTTTTAAGTTGGTTTGTATAAAATATGTTTATTCTTCTATTAGACATTAGGTATATCTCAGTTTGTATAATCTATTATTGGTATTTTGCATAAACTAAAAAAAAAAAAAGTTTCAAGGATTCTCACATCAAAGGGGGGAGAAACAACGTTGTGAATGACTTGAAGGTATTTTATATATACCCAAATGTATATTTGTTTGAATGTATATATAACAAATATACCTATATCTTTATATCTTTTTTTCTGTTAGTTACATGCAAGTATGTAGACTATGTCAATTTTTTTTTATGTATATATGTATACAAATAGCCGTCATATATAATTAGACAATTGTCATGTGTTGATATTTACATATAAGTTGTATAATCAGTTTGTGGTTTTTATAACATATGTTGGTTCATATTTTATATATGAATTATAGGTATAAAACTATCATGTGTTTGTATATGACTCAAAAGTATTTTATATAAATTATAATTAGTCATAAAGTATTTTTTTGTTGTATATTTCTATCAATGCATTTGTACTTATTTTGTTATATTGCTTTCACATATATTTTGAATTTGTTAACATTCACACATTTGAATTTGTATATTTATACAAATAATCTAAATTTATATCTGTTTTATACTTTAAATTATACCAATTCGTATTTATTTTGAAGGCATGAGCTGCAAGCGTTTGTATTTGTATTTGAATATTAACTTAGTTTGGAGGATGAATTAGTGTGTTTAGGTGAATACTTAGTGATATTTGTGTAATTGTGTGCTAAGATTCATGTTTAGGTGGTTTATAGTGTAAATGAATCAATACAAAAGCCACAATGGAAAAGGAAAGATGGGACGAGATAACTAATTCAACCCGACTAAGCTATACTTGTTGTTATATGATTTTTTATGTGCTTTGTGTATTGTATGATCTAATACGTGTGATGAGATATTTTAGTATAATATTAGAGATTCTATAGATGATAAAATAAGCTTCACATGACCTACAAGTGATGATGGAACTCGACCAAGCTTAACGTGAACTAAGAGATGAAGTCAGACAAAATTATGTGTAGTTGCACTACCCTCAGTGTTGCCCCCTTCATTCTATGAAATAGGATGCATGACGCACCTCTAAGATCATGATTTTAGATGTGTGACATACAACAACTTAAAATTTCCTACTGGTTTGGTTTTGCTACAGGCTCCACGTTGCACACCCTGTAGAAGCGGGCTAAAGTCGATTTAAAGTCCTAATTTGAGTTGAAAATGTGTGGTACTTGTACTTAATCCCTATGAGACTTTGTTTGTATGACTTGGAGGCTATATAAACACCTAAATACTCAGCAAAGAAGGGTGGAACACACTGGGGCAGTCCACAACACGAGATCAACATAGACACACTCTAAAGCCAACTAAAACTAGGTTTTCTACTTAGTTTAAGTTGAGGGAAAAGTGGTAAATGAACCTATTTCATATGGGCCAGCTTATGGATGAATTTATGGGCTATATATAAGGAGCACTTAGCCAAAATTATAGGATCTTTCAAGCATAAATGATTTGGGAAAGAAAATAAGACTTCAAAGAGCTCAAACTAGGGTTCTTTCTTTTTGTACTTTCCTTTCTTATAGTTTTATTTAATAAACTCATCTATAGTGATTCTTTGTAAGATTATGATTGGTTAAACACCCTCTTTCTAGGGTTTAGGCTACAACATGATTTATTACTTATGGTTTTATAGTTGGTTTATATGTTTATCATATCAAGTGATTGTTCTTTCATTCTTCCTTTACTATTCTAAAGAGTCATGAACTTTAGGATAAATCCAAGTCTCAAAATGAATTGACCATAGGAGTGCAGGGATGGAACAAAGAATTTAGGGAGTATGGATCTTTTCTTTAATAGATTAGGGGATAATTATTAAAGGATGATTTGGTTAGGATAGAGTTATACCTTAACACTCTACTTGGTTAATAAAATGGGAAGATAACTTAGTGCATCCAAATTAGACACTCACATCCCCTCTCTACATTGTTGTTGTGAGACTAATTTGGGTAAGATATGTAGAGGGTGATCATCCTCGAGTAATACTATCAACCTCATAATCAACAATCACGATAAACACCAATATCAGCTAGAAACTATAATTATGTATGAATGCATAGTACGTCTCAACACTGGAAGCTTTCTTTATTATTTACAATCCAAGTTTCATATAGTTGTTATTTTGTTATTTAGTTTATATTACAAAACTATACTTCTGTTACAAACTCGCACTTGTTAAACTGAAAAAGTATATTTAGAATTAGTGATTAACTGACTTCAAGTCCCTTAGGTATGATAACTTGTCTCTCAAGAAGATTTACTTTACTACTTATTTGACCATGTATGCTTGAGTGTGTGCTTGAAGCTAACAAATTTTTGGTGCCATTGTTGGGGACTTAAGATTAGTAAATTTCTTGTTTTATTTGATAATATAACACCTCGTATATTTTTAAGCTAGAAAACGAACCGTTGTTCCTGCGTGTGTAACCTCTAATCCTGTAATTTATTTTTATGCATGTCTCATGTTAATTAGCCTAGTTAGAGGAGAGCTTTTGATGTATAAAACATATTCGTAAGATTCATTTAGAGCAAAGTGAGCGAACAACCTTTGATTCGGCTAATTTTTGGTGTTCAATTTCATAAGGGTCATCTTTGAACGAGTATAACTTTATGTATATAAGGGATTTCGAAGATTAAGACCTACCAAATTGTAGATAATTTAACTATCTTTCAAACGATACAAATTTTCCCTTAATCCAATACCCGAGTGAAAAGTATGTTATTTTTCATGTGAGGCAGTAAGATCTCGCGATAGGCTCGTGACGCGAGGTCCATTCCTCATTTATGGGAGGCACAATGCGAAGTACATTCCATGTTTCTATGGGTCGTGCCATGAGGGTTACTTACACCAAAAAAAGAGGCCAAGGGGTAGTTTAGTCCTTTTCTCTCATCCCCAGCCGTCCAAACATGATTTATAACTCAAAAAGGAGCATTATTTTCCCATCTTCTTCAAATCAACTCACGTAAAAACCCTCCCCATTCCCAAGAACAAATTTAAGTTTCTTTCTCAAAAAATCAAGGTTCCAAGCTACTAAGTTCAAGAAATATTGTATTAAGGTATGTTAGATGTTCATCCATGGGCCCTTTTCACCCATGGAGTCCAAGAACCCAATTTTAAATTCAAAGTTATGATTTTTAAAGGTTATTATGATTTTTAACCATGAATCCCTATGAATTTTGATTCTATACCATGTTTAGATGTAATTGTCATTGTTATTAATCCCCACATGTTTGAATGGTGTTGTTCGCTGAATTAAACCTTAATTGGTGATTTTAGTGGTGAAATCATGATATTACTACAAGTTTTAAACTATTCTCATGCTTATCTTAAAACATGAATTACAAGTGTTTGATGAAATGCCTATAGGAATGAGTTTTGTATAAATGCTTACATATCATATCCTTAAAGTTTTAGTATGATCTTACTATTATCGATATTGAGTCTTGGGGGTTTGATTACCCAAAATTTAGCTACTTACCTAGTTTTCAATATCTGTAGAATGATTTTAGAATAGTTACGAGCCCTATTATATCAGTCAGTTACTGTAAGTAGTAAACATAGTTTAGTCCAGCATCTAATGTCATTTAGTTGGGAGTAGGATTTAGCACCGAGTGAATGCTAGGATGGTGACTTCCTCATCAGTTAGGCAGCTTCGTTAGTAGCAGTCCCTGTATTACAGAACTATATAGCCAGTATAGGATATGAGGAGTCACCCATCAGTTCAGGCTTGACTTCCTCTCAGGGGTCACCCATCAGTTTAGGCATGACACCCTGATCCTTCGGGATGTCAGTTTAGTGGATCCACACAACCATTATTAGAACCCATGGCACGGTATTAACACCCTTCCAACTGGGGTTACAGATTAGACCCTAATTAGCTCATATTGGGGCATGTCGGTTAGATGATAGCTCCCACAATCTCAGTTTAGTATTTAGTTCAGAGTTCAGTTTTTAGGTTTTGCTTGACCATGGCATATAGCTACTAGTTTCTCAGTATCAGTATTTCAGTATTTCAGTTTACAGACTACCCCAATATCATGTCATATGCTTGGTTATGCATTCTCAGATTTTATAGCTTCCTCACATACTGCACATCAGTTATCTCATGCTCTTATTCAATCACTTATTATTTATGCTTATGAGCCATGCATGTTAGCCTAACCTCATTTAGTATACCAGTGCATTCAAAGTACTGACTGCATACTTGTTTCTTGCGCTATGATGTCTTATATCATAGGTTCAGACACTCAGGTTCTCGACTGCACCTAGATATTCCAGCACACCAGCAGCAACAACAGCAGTGGTGACTTCTCATATTTGGAGTACCATTTATGTTTATTTTAGATTAGTTCAGTAGGAAGTCGTTTGGGACCTGTCCCATCAGCTTTACATTCAGTCAGTTAGAGGCTTGCAGACACTTTCAATCAGTTATTCAATTATTAGATGTTATTGACAGACTTTCAGTATTATATTCAGACATATATTTTTAGTATTTCGATTCAGTATTAATTTTCATAATTAAAACCTTATGGCATTTTCAGTCAAGTTCCAGGCATGTTTTTCTTTATTTTATTCAGTGCTCACAGTAGGTACCAACATGAGTTAGCTTGTGGTCCTTCAGGGCTGTAGGCACCGTGTGGCATCCAGGGTGTAGTCTCAGGGCGTTACAAACTTGGTATTAGATACTAAGGTCTTAAGTGTCCTAGGGACTCTAAAATTTGCATTGAGTAGAGTCTTATGCATGTGTGTGAATGCACAAGATGCTACAAGACGTTTTAGGAAAAGTTTCCTTCTTATAGTATTCAGGTCGTGCGAATGAGCATGAGCTCAAGTTAAATTCTCTATATAATTTAATATTCCTTCCATTTACAAAACATGCTTCCCAGAAAGACTAACGGAAGGAGAAATGGAAATTAGCCACACCTCCATCTAATTTCCACACCTCCGCCTGTTCTAAAAGATCCCTTAAATGAGCACTTCTCTCATAAAGAGTTTAGAGATGCATTCACTAATCTGGATCACTCTGTAGTAGCTTAGAATAATCATCAGACTGCTATCCCAGCCAATCTAGTAGCTAATCCAGCTGCAACTAGGATTTGGGACTTCCCCCGAATGAACCCTCCTTCGTTTTTGGGATGCAAGTTTGACGAGGATCTACAGGAGTTCCTTGACATGGTCCAAAAGGTAACTGAAATTATGGGTATGGCTTAAAGTGAGAGTGCAAAGTTGGGTGCTTACCAATTGCAGGATGTAGCTCACACCTGGTATAAGCAGTAAAAGAGAGATAGAGGCGCAGATATAGGGACTGTTCAATGTGAGGAGTTTACTACAACCTTTCTAGATAGATTCTTTCCTTTGAAGTTGAGGGAAGCTAAGGTGCTAGAGTTTATTAACTTGAAGCAGGGCAATATAAGTGTGAAGGAGTATTCGCTTATGTTTACTCAGCTAGCAAGGTATGATCCTCATGTGGTGGCTGGTAATAGGTCTAGGATGAGTAAGTTTATGTTTGGTGTTTCTGATAGTGTGGTCAAGGAGTACAGGACTAGAATTTTGATAAAAGATATGGACTTGTCTAGGCTTATGGTCCATGCTCAGCAGATTGAGGAGGAGAAAGTTAAGGAGAGAGAGAGAACAAAAAGGCTAGGATAGGTAGTTTTAGCTTTTCTCAATTGAGGTCAGAGGGTGGTAACCATCCCTAATTGCATCATAAATCTTCATTTCCAGTTCCATCCTCTGCTATTGCTCTTGTGCCAAAGTTCAGAAATGATAATCAGAATAGGACACCAGGCTTTAAGTCCCAAGGCAGTGTAAATAGTGGTTGCACAAATCCTCTGTGCCAGAAATATGGTAGAAACCATCAGGGTGAGTGTAGAACTGGCAATGATTTATACTTTAGGTATGGAAATCCAGGCCATCAGATCCCAGAGTGTCTGGTAGTTATGCAGAAGGGGAGGGATTTGCACCAATAGGTCCAGTCCTATCTGTCATCCGCTCCATCAGGTCACCCAACTCAGTAGGATGCCACCTCTAATGCCACCAGCAGTTAGCACCAAAACAGACTATATGTACTTCAGTCCCGATAGGATCAGGAAAACTCTCCTAATGTGGTTACTAGTATGTTGCAGGTCTTTCATTTATATGTTTATGCTTTGCTAGATCCTAGAGCTTCTCTTTCTTTTATAACCCCTTTCATAGATGATAATTTTGGTGTCAGTCCTGAGACTTTAGCAGAACTCTTTTTAGTGTCTACCCTAGTAGGTATCACTATTGTATCCAGGCAGGTATACAGGATCTGTCCAATCATAATATCCCAGAAATTCACTTCAGTTGATCTTGTGGAGTTAGATATGATGTATTTTGATGTCATTCTTGGCATGGATTAGCTCCACTCTTGCTATGCTTTTGTTGATTCTAGAAACAGAGTTGTTCATTTCCAGTTTTTGAATGAAACAGTCCTAGAATGGAGGGGTAGTACTTCAACACTTAGGGGTCAACTTGTCTCATACCTTAAAGCAAAAAAATGATAGCCAAAGGGTGTATTTACCATCTTGTTCGAGTCAAAGACTCTAATTCTGTGACTACCAATCTTGTTCAGTTTTAGTAGTGAGGGAATTTCTAAGTGTGTTCCCTAAAGATCTTCCCGGAGTTCCTTTTAAAATGGAAATTGACTTCGGAATCGACCTTCTTCCAGATACCTAACCTATCTCTATTCTGCCATACATAATGGCTCTAGCTGAACTCAAAGAGTTGAAAGAATAGTGAAATGACCTCCTAGATAAGGGATTCATTAGGCCTAGTGTTTCCCCATGGGGCTCTCCATTCCTTTTCATGCAGAAGAAAGATGGTTCTATTAGAATATGCATTGACTACCATCAGTTGAACAAAGTTACCATTAAGAATAAATAGCTACTTCTTAGAATTGATGACTTGTTCGACCAACTTCAGGGTGCCAGTTATTTCTCTAAGATAGACCTCAGATCTGGCTATCATTAGCTCAGAGTCAGAGAATGTGACATTCCAAAAAGAGCTTTCAGAACTCGGTATGGTCACTTTAAATTTCTAGTCATGTCTTTTGGACTAACTAATTCCCAAGTAAATTTCATGGACTTGATGAACGGAGTGTTCAAATAGTACTTAGACATGTTCGTCATAGCCTTCATCAACGATATTATTGTCTATTCCCGCAATGAATCTAATTATGCAGACCACCTCAGAATTATATTACAGACTCTTAGAGCTCATCAGTTGTTCACCAAGTTTAGTAAGTGTGAGTATTGGCTTAGATCAGTAGCCTTTCTTGTACATATTATTTCCAGTGATGGCATTAGATTTGACCCTCGAAAGATCGAAGCTGTGAGAAACTGGCCTAGACCTATCTCTCTATTAGATATCAAGAGTTTCTTAGGTTTGGCTGGATATTACTGATGGTTTTTTGAAGGGTTTTCATCTATTGCATCCCCTATATCCAGATTGACTCAGAAGAAAGTCAAGTTTCTATGGTCAGATTCTTGTGAGAAGAGTGTCCAAGAGTTGAAAACTCGACTCACCTCAGCCCCAGTTTTGACCTTTCTTGATGGTTTAGAGGGTTTTGTCATGTACTGTGATGTTTCCAGAGTTGGTTTGGGTTGTGTTTTAATGCAGAAGGTTAAGGTCATAGCCTATGCTTCCTGGCATCTTAAGCCTCATGAAAAGAATTACCCACCCATGATATTGAGTTAGAAGCTGTTGTGTTTTACATAAAGATTTGGAGGCACTATTTGTATGAGTTGCACTTTGATGTGGTCAAGAATCACAAAAGCTTGTAGTATGTAGTTTGATAGAAATATTTGAATATTCATCAGAGAAGGTGATTAGAGTTGTTGAAAGACTATGATATGAGTGTTTTGTACAAACTAGGCAAGGCCAATATAGTGGCAGATGCCCTAAGTAGACTGTCTATGGGTAGTGTTATGTAAGTTGAGGATGATAAGAAGAAGTTAGTTAGGGAAGTCCATCAGCTTGAAAGGTTGGGTGTTTGTTTGGTTAATTTAGCTGAGGGTAGTGTATGGGTTCAAAATAGTTCAGAATCTTCTTTGGTTGCCGAAGTGAAAGAAAAGCAAGATAGGGATCCCAGTCTAGTTAAATTAAAGGAGTCAGTCAGAGATTAGAGTGTAGAGGTTTTCTCCCAAGGGGAGATAGTATGTTGCATTTCTAGGGTAGAATGTGTGCTGTGTATAGATGTGTTGAGACAATAAATTCTTACAGAAGCACATGGTGCGCATTACTCTATTCATCCAGTTTCCACAAAGATGTACCGTAATTTGTGGGAAATCTATTGGTGGAATAGTATGAAGAGGGATATTGTAGCATTTGTAGCAAGGTTCCCCAATTGTCAGTAGGTTAAGGTCGAGCACCAAAAGCCTAGTGGCACCATGAAGGAGTTCAGAATTCTCACTTGGAAGTGGGAAGAGGTGAACATAGACTTTGTGATGGATTTGCCTCATACTCGTCGTCAGCATGATTCAATTTGGGTTGTTATGGAAAAGATGACCAAATCAACCGATTTTTTGCTAGTCCATACTTCTTATTCAGTCGAGGAATATACTAAGCTCTACCTTAAAGAGTTAGTTAGGTTGAATGGAGTCCCGTTGTTCATTATTTTTTATAGAGGTACTCAGTTTACCCCTCACTTTTGGAAAGTTTTTCAAAAGGGTCTTGGTACCCAAGTCCACCTCAGTACAGCCTTTCACCTGTAGACAGATGGTCAGGTAGAAAGGACCATTCATACCCTAGAAGACATGTTGAGAGCCCGTGTTATTGATTTTAAGGGTAGTTGGGTTAATCACTTGCCTTTGATTGAGTTCTCTTATAATAACAACTACCATGCTAATATTTAGATGGCTCCGTTTGAGGCTCTATATAGGAGGAGATGTATATCTCCAATTTGTTGGTTTGAGGTAAATAAGACCACTTTGGTAGGGCTTGATTTGGTGTTTGATGCATTGGAGAAATTTCAATTGATTAGGGAAAGACTTAAGACAACCCAAAGCCGACAAAAAGGTTATGCTGATATGAGGAGAAAGGGATCTTGAGTTTGAGATTGGAGATTTTGTATATCTGAAGATCTCTCCCATGAAAGGAGTGAAGAGGTTTTGTATGAAAAGAAAGCTCAGTCCCCGATATATTGGCCCTTATAGAATCTTGAGCCGTTTTGGAAAGGTAGCTTACGAGCTAGAGTTTCCTACAAATTTGGCCTTAGTGCACCCAGTATTCCATATCTCTTCGTTAAAGAAGTGTATTGGTAAACTGGATGTAGTTGTTCCTTTAGAAAGTGTAGATTTTTAGAACAACCTTTCTTACAAAGAAATTCCAGTCGAGATCCTTAATCACCAAGTTCGTAGATTAAGGAACAAAGAAGTTCCTTTGGTCAAAGTCCTTTGGCGAAATCAGTCCGTTGAGGGCTCCACTTGGGAGTCAGAAGTAGATATGCGAACCAATTACCCTCATCTCTTCTTCAAAAGTTCAGACTCAGCTTTAGGTAACAAGTTTTCCTTAGATTATCTCTTGTCCACTCGCAGTTTCAGCCATATAATCAATTTCATGTTATTGCATGCATTCACTAACCAGTTCAGTCATATAATCATGATTCGGATATCCATGCTAAGTATGAAGTCTCAGTCCCTAAGTTTCTCCTTTCAGTCAGTCTCATTCGAGGACGAAAGTTCACAAGGGGGAGATAATATAGCACCTCATATGTTTTTAAGCTAGAAAATAAATAGTTGTTCCTACGTGTGTAACCTATAACCTCATAATTCATATTTTTTTATGCATTTCTCATGTTCATTATCCTAGTTAGAGGAGAGCTTGTGATGTATAAAACATGTTCGTAAGAGTCATTTAGAGCAAAGTGAGCTAAGACACTTTGATTCGGCCAATTTTTGGTGTTTAATTTCACAAGGGTCATCTTTGAAAGAGTATAACTTTTTGTATATAAATAATTTGGCAGATTAAGACCCTCCAAATAGTAGATAATTGAATTAGCTTTCCAATGATACTAATTTTGCCTTAATTCAAAACCCAAGTGAAAAGTTATGTCATTTTTTGTGTGAGGCAGTAAGATCTTATGATAGGCTCGCGACGCGAGGTCCATTCCTTATTTCTTAGAGGCACGACATGAGATCCATTCCATATTTCTCGGGGTCATGCCACGAGGGTTATTTACATGGGAAAAAGAGGCCAAGGGCAGTTTAGTACTTTTCCCTCATCCCTAGCTTCCAAACACGATTGATAACTCAAAAAGAGGAATTATTTTCCCATCTTCTTCAAATCAACTCACGTAAAAACCCTCCCCATTCCCAAGAACAAATTCAAGTTTCTTTCTCTAGAAATCAAGGTTCCAAGCTACTAAGTTCAACCAGTCTTTTATTAAGGTATATTAGATGTTCATCCATGGGCTCTTTTCACCCATGGAGTCCAAGAACCCAATTCAAATTCAAAGTTATGATTTTTAAAGATTATTGTGTTTTTTAACCATGAATCCCCATGAATTTTGATTCTATACCATGTTTACATGTAATTGTTGTTGTTATTAATTCCCACACATTTGAATGGTGTTGTTTGCTGAATTAAACCTTAATTGGTGATTTTAGTAGTGAATCATGCTATTAATAAAAGTCTTAAACTATTCCCATGCTTAGCTTAAAACATGAATTGCAAGTGTTTGATGAAATACCTATAGGAATAAGTTTTGAATAAATGCTTACATATCATGTCCTTAAAGTTTTAGTATGATATTACTTTTATTGCTATCGAGTCTTGGGGGTTTGAATGCAGGGAGTAGGATTTATCACCGAGCGAATACAGGGATGGAGCCTTCCCTATCAATTAGGCAGAGTTGTTAGTAGCAGTCCCTGTATTTCAGAACTACGTAGCCAGCATAGGATATGAGGAGACACCCATCATTTTAGGCTTGACTTCCTTTCAGGGGTCACCCGTCAGTTTAGGCTTGACATCCTGGTCCTTTGGGACGTCAGTTTAGTGGATCCACACAATCATTAGTTATACCCGTGGGATGGTATTGACACCCTTCCAACTGGGGTCATTGATTGGACCCCAATTAGCTCATATTGGGGCATATTGGTTAGATGATAGCTCCCACAGTCTCAGTCCAGTATTCAATTCAGAGTTTGTTTTTTGGGCCTTGCTTAACCATGACATATAGTTATTAGTTGCTCAGTATCAGTACTTTACTTTACATACTACCCCAGTATCATGTCATATGCTTAGTCATGCATTCTCAGAATTTATAGCTTCCCTACATACTTCATATCAGTTATCTCATGCTCTTATTAAGTCAGTTATTATTCATACTTATGAGCCATGCATATCAGCCTAACCTCATTTAGCATACCAGTACATTCAAAATACTAAACGCATACTCGTTTCTTACACTATGATGTCTCTTGTCATAGGTTCGGACGCTCAGGCCCCTACCACACCTATATATCCTAGCGCACCAGCAACAGCAGCAGTGGTGACTCCTCATATTCTGAGGACCATTTATGTTTATTTCAGATTAGTTTAGTAGATAGTTGGAGTTAGTTGGGGAACTATCCGATCAGCTTCACAGTCAGTTAGTTAGAGGCTTTCAGACACTTTCAGTCAGTTATTCAGTTATTAGATGTTATTGATAGTCTTTTAACATTATTTTCAGATAGATATTTTTAGTACTTCAATTCAGTATTGTATTTTGTAATTAAAGCCTTATGGCATTTTCAGTTAAGTTTCGCATATGTTCTCTTTTATTATATTCAGTGCTTATAGTAGGTACCACCATGCGTTAGCTTGTACTCCTTCAGGGCTGTAGGCCCCGTGTGGCATCCAGGGTATACTCTTGGGGAGTTACAGATAAGTTCTAAATACTTGGTCTTAGCTACTCATCTTTTAGGTACAAGTTTTTAAAGCTAACAAGCTATTAAGGGAGAAGGATTTGGTCCAACCAGATCCTAAACCTGAGCGTTGCTTACACTGATTGAGAAGAGACATAGTGATTCTCTATGCAATACCATAGGCTAAGCAAGATCAATAGGTCTAGGTTGTTTCTAAAGTCATGGTATCACCAAGTGCAATATGAAAAATGGCAATCCTACTCGCAACTAATTTTATCTTCCCCATCCACAATCAGAACCTGAAGGTGATTTAAACTAAAACAATATATGGTACAATTGTTGCACAAGAGTGGATAGTTCACCGGTTAGGATTTTGAGGACCCACAGGTCTACCTTTAATTTTTTTTTGAGATTAGTGATCTATTCTTTCCTGTAAGGGCCCCCACAGATTACGTAGGGCTTACACTTTTTCCATTCTCACTTTTGGGAGAATCCAAGTAGTGTTTAAAGACAAAGGTTGCAAAATCCATCACAACATGGTACGATCTTGTGAAAAGGTTCCCCATCATATTCTTCCCTTCTGGTAAGACTGTGAAATTGAGAATTAAAATCTATAGCTTCAAGTAGAGGCCCGACGAGAATTCACACTAGGCTTGGGAGAGGTTAACAGTCTTTCTAGTGATTTCTTACATGAGCAACAATCCAATGAGGTATTAGCTCAAACTTTTATTAAAAGTCGTGAGCCACACACAAAGATTCTGCTAGATTCATGTGAGACCTTTTAAAATTTTAACCATTTTATTTTGATCTCCCTACATGCGTAATGTTGATTTTTGACTTGAATTATGTTTAGGGATGTTACAAGGATGTTTCGGGAAAGTTTAAGAATTTTTGAAAGGTTTTTGTGGCCATTTTGGGACCTCAAGGAAGTAAGTTCCATGATAGTGGCGTGCCACGGAGGTTAGCCTCCGCGATAAGGGCGTGCCACACTCCTATATTAAATTTGTCCAAATTTTTTTTCACTTGGGATGAGGGAATTTTCGTCTTTTTACCCCTTAAATGACTTATAAACATAGAATAACCCATTTTTCTTTCATTTTAAAAGATCAAACACCATCATTTTGATCTCTAACTCTAAACCCAAGAAAATTTAAGGGTTTTGTAGAGACACCATTCAAGCTCCAAACTTTGAGTTGTCTTTATTTTCTTGTGTATTTCAGGAATATTACTCATCCCTAACTTTTATTTTTACATTGTGGCATCTATTTAATCAATATTCATGTGTTTAGACTTAATGGATTTGAAATTAGGTTGAAGGGTTTTGATTGTGATTATTTGAATTGCTTTTGCCATAGTTTAAATAAATTATTCGTACTTTAATTTATGATTCTTAGAACTAAATTGGCGCGTTATGATACTAATTAGAATGGGGGACATGGGTTTCCCCAAATTGATGATTTTTTGGCTTAGAATGACATTAACCTTAACCCACTTTGTGAACTCGATTTTGAATGTGGATAATTGCATGGTTTAACTTGTATTTTGAACGCTGCATTAGATTAAAGGATAAATAAATTAATATGGTTTTGTATGGCCTTAGTTTGGATTTTAAATAGAACTTGGGAGTCTATTTGGTTATATAGACTGATTTGTCATAATTGAATTAGCTTGAAAACATATTGGTATGATGATACCATGTTGGTAAATTCTTGAATGAATGACTCCTGGGTTAATGGTTGGTTTATGTGCAACTATTTCAATTTGGGCTTAAAGGAAATTATGTAGCTCCATATGAAGGTGTAGGTCCCAGAAGGGATCCACACTGGAAACCACATTTGTTGGTGTTGTGGGTTCATGTAACCATGTCCTTAGTGCATATTATATATAAATTGTAGGAGGGCTATAAACATGATGTATTTATCCTTTCTTCAGTTTTTCCTCGATTCGTGCATCGAACGCGTACAGGGGACCTTCTAGTAGAGGAAGTTAGACCCATGTAGCCCATCAGTTTCTTTAGGACGGAGCGAGCTACATAGTTCAAGTTAATATTTTAAACTCTCATATTCATGGAATTTATCCCTATCCCTCTATCCTATATACCGAATTTTGGTAATTGCATTATTTTCTCACTATCCCCTAAGTTACATGCCAGTGCTCGCCCCACTGACCTTTCCTGGATGCTACATAATTTCATGATGTAGGGTATGAAGGGATTTTTTGTTACTCTTGTGCAACGTTAGTTGATTCAGTATTAATATGGATCTATTGTGAAGGTGTGAGCCTTCATCTTCTGGAAGGCCCTGTAATCTCACTAGTTTCTTTATTGTTTTAGTATTTCATTTTAGATTTTTTTTGTCATAGTCGGGGGAATGTACCGACTTAGTTGGTATTTTGGTTTAGAGGATTTTGTGGACAAGTGTGGGTTGACTATTTATTTGAAGTCTTAGAATCATCATTTGACTTATCTTTCTTATTTTAATTTTGGTTGACTTTTACTATTTATATTTATGTGCTCTTGAGATAAGGCTAAGGGGGTGGTCTCCGAGGGTGGGATTGAGATACCCATCACGGCCAACCTGGGTTTGGGTTGTGACAAGCTTGGTATTAAAGCACAGTTCAGGGTCGTTGGGTGTCCACAAAGCCGTGTTGGGTCTTTTTTATATATGTGTAGTACACCACACTTATAGAAGGGAGTTTATGAGGCATTTAGGAATATTTGTCTTTCTTGTGTTCTATTTTAGGCTATAGAGTCTAGTTATTATGGAAAATTTCTAACCCATGGCTTACTTGCATTTCAAATTAGGCCACATCAAAGATCTGGCGATCATAGAAACTCTATTGGAAACTCCGTTCAATCTACAAAAAATATGCAGGGAACTCGCCCTGTTTATAGAGTGCATACCTGGTCTATAGTCACCGCTTTTGACTGTGCCGCTCCACATGGGGTTTCACCGGTCCCTACTAGTCTTTCTCAAGCTTTCAAGGATGGTGATACTTATGCTCAGTCACCTTAGGGAGTTATCTGTAATACTGAGTTCCATCAGTCTATTCATATGCTGGCTCAGTTGGTAGCATCACAATATCACCGACCTGGTCATGTTGGTCTTGCGTTGGTTCATTTAAGGTCACCCATGTTGGTCTTGCGTTGGTTCATTTACAGGCTCTAAGGTTGATGAGGATCCTCAGGGGTTTATTGATGAGATGGAGAAAATTTTTAGGGTTATGCATGCTAGTGTTTTTGAGGGTGTAGAGTTTGCTGCCTATCAATTAAGGAATATAGATTACTAGTAGTATGAGGAGTGGGGAGTAATGAAAGGTGATGATTATGAACAGTCAGTGTAGGATGACTTTTTAGGTGCTTTTCTTGATCACTTCTTTCCTAGGAGTTGAGGAAAGCTAAGGAAAAAGAGTTTGTGAACTTGAAGCAAGGTAAGATAAGTGAAAGAGTATGCCCTGAAGTTTCAGCAATTATCCCATTATTCTTTGGAGTTGGTATCTAATATGAGGTCCAGGATAAGAGAGTTTGCTTCTGGGTTATCCCATGATTTGGTGTTAGAATATAAGGCTGCTATGTTGAATAATGATATGAACATCTCTAGGATGGTGGTTTATATGCAACAGGTGGAGGATAAGAAAAAAAAACAGGTAGAGATAGGAGACAGGTAGAGAAAAAAGTTTAGATATGCAAAGCAGGGTGCAAATTAGCAGAACAGTGGGCGAGATAGTAGACAGTGGACCAAGAAGAATGATTGGGGAAATTCTTATTCAATATCTAGTGTTACTTATCCTCTAAGCCTTCGGGTGATCACTATTTTTAAGCTAGTAGCGGTCCTAGAGCACAAGGTGCCCAATCTCAGGCCAGTAGAGCTAAGTCAGCCCCACCTTACCCTCTTTGCCATTTTTGTGGGCAACTTCACTTTAGATAATTGTGAGAAGGGGAGAAATCAGTGCTATAATATGGCCATCTTGGCCATATATAGTGAGATTGTCATTCAGCTAGGGTTTTCACTAGAGCGAATAAGGTTCTGATGCCACTTCTTTAGCTCCTGCACCTAAGGAAGCCGCTTCTGGTATTGACACTGTCTGAAATTATCTCCATACACTTGCTACTTGTCAGGAATCTAAGGTATCCCCTAATGTTGTCACTGATATGTTACAACTCTTCTCTCGTGATTTTTATTATTTGCTTAATCTGGGTTCTACCCTATCTTATGTGACCCCTTATATGTCTGTGCACTTTGGTTTTAGTCCTGAAAATATTTTTGACCCCTTTTTTATTTCTAATTTGTGGGTGATTCTATTGTTGCTAAAAAAATCTATAGGGGTTGTGTGGTGTCCATCTTCCATAGGAAGACATTAGTGGATTTGATAGAACTTGACATGGTAGATTTTGACGTAATCTTGGGGATATATTGGCTTCATTAGTGATATGCTTCTCTAGATTGTAGGACCCAAAAGGTCAGTTTCCATTTTCCTAATAAACTAGTAATTGAATAGGAGAGAAGTTCCTTAGTACCCAGAGAGAGGTTTATTTCTTATTTTAGAGCTCAGAAAATTATCATCAAGGGGTATTTGTACCATGTAGTTCATGTTAAGGATTCTGACTCTGAGAGTCCCTCTTTCCAATCTGTCCTTGTGGTTAATTAATTTCCTAAAGTTTTTCTTGATAATATTTCTAGAATTCCTTTTGATGGGGAAATAGATTTCGGGATTGATCTTTTACCAAATACCAATCCTATTTCCATTCCTCCTTATCGAATGGCTACAGCTAAGCTAAAGAAACTTAAGGAGTAGTTGAAGGGTCTTCTTAATAAGGTCTTTATTCGTCCTAGTATTTCTTCGTGGGGTGCTCCTATACTTTTCGATTGAAAAAATGGGTCACTTCGAAAGTGTATAGACTATCGTCAGTTGAATAAGGTTATAGTGAAAAATAAGTATCCTCTTCCTAGGATTGCTGACCTATTAGATCAGCTTCATGGTGCTAGGTGTTTTTATAAGATTGATCTATATTTGAGCTATCATTAGTTAAAAATTAGGGAGGTTGATATTTCCAAGACTGCTTTCCAAACCTGGTATGACCATTATAAGTTTTTAGTTATGTCATTCGGGTTGACTAATGCTCTGGCTACTTTCATGGATCTTATGAATCGGGTGTTAGGCCATTTTTGGATTTGTTTGTTATAGTCTTCATTGATGATATTTTGTTATACTTTAAGAGTGAGGGAGATCATGCCAATCACCTTCGAATTATGTTGCAGACTCTTAAGAACCAAAAATTGTATGCAAAATTTTCTAAGTGTGCATTTTGGTTAAGTGTTGTTACTTTTCTTGGACATGTTGTTTCAAGTGAGAGGATCAGGGTTGATCCCCAAAAAGTTGAGATAGTTAAGAAGTTGCCTAGACCTACGACTCCAAAGAATATTAGAAGTTTCTTGGGTTTGACAGGCTATTATAGGAGGTTTGTGGAGAGTTTCTCATCTATTGTTGCTCCGCTGATAAAGTTTACTTAGGAAAATGTTAAGTTTTTGTGGTCCAATACTTGTGAGAGTATTTTTCAGAAGCTAAAATATAAGTTGACTTCTGTGCCAATTTTGACCTTGCCCGAGGGTACTATAGGGTTTGTTGTATATTGTGATGTGTTTTGGGTGGGACTGGGTTGTGCTTTGATATAGTATGATAAGGTTGTAGCCTATTCTTCTAGGAAACTTAAGGTTCATGAGAGAATTACCTGGCTCATGATTTAGAGATGACAGTTGTAGTCTTTGCATTGAATATCAAGCGTCATTATCTATATGGAGTGCCTGTGGATATTTATTTAGACTATAAGAGCTTGCAGTATGTGTTTATGCAGAAGAAGTTGAATCTCAGGCAGGGCGGTGGCTCGAATTGCTTAAGGATTATGATATGAGCCTTCACTATAATCTAGGTAAAGCTAATATTATTGCTGATGCTCTTAGCAGGTTGTCTATGGGGAGCTTATCTCATGTAGATAAGGAGAAAAGAGGGTTGGTGAAGGATATTCACAGGTTGGCTAATTTGGGAGTTCATCTCTTGGACTCGGAGAATAGAGGATTGCTTGTTCAAGAAGTGGTTAAGTCATGTCTTGGTGCTCAAGTCATGGAGAAACAGGTTATGGATCCTATACCTATGAAGATTAAGGATGATATAGGTCAACAAAACGTTATGGCATTCACGATTATGGGAGATGGCATCTTGAGGTATCAAGGAAAGCTCTGTGTTTTTTATGTTGATGGGTTACAAAAAAGGATTTTGGATGAGGGTCATGAGTCCAGCTATACAGTTCATCAGGGTTCAACTAAGATGTATCATAACTTGAAGGAAGTTTACTGGTGGAATAATATGAAGAGATATATGGCGATATTTTATTGGCTAAGTATATGGTTTATCGGCAAGTCAAGGTAGAGTATTTGAGGCCAGGTCACATGTCTCAAGAAATAGAATTGCCCATGTGGAAGTGGAAGATGATTAATATCGACTTTGTCCCATGACTTCTGTGGTCTCACAATTAGTATGATTTTATTTGGGTCATTATGGATAGAATAAGTCTGCTCACTTTTTGACTGTGAGGACTAACAACTCTGGAGAGGATTATGCTAAGTCGGTCATTCAGAAGATAGTTAAGTTGCATGGAACACCAGTGTCTTGATTCATACCAAGGTACACAATTTTCTTCTTATTTTAGGCATTCATTTTAGAAAGGCTTGGGTACTCAGGTGAAACTTAGCACCACCTTCTACCCTCAAATGGATGGACAAGCAGAATGGACTATTAAGACTTTGGAGGATATGCTAAGGGCCTGTATGATTTATTTTAAGGGTATTTGGGTTTACTATTTGCCTCTTATTGAGTTTCCATACAATAATAGTTATTATTTTAGCATTCAGATGGCTCCTTTTGAGGCTCTTTATGGTAGGAGGTGCAGGTCTCCTATTGGATGGTTTGAGGTTGGTGAGACTTGGTTGTTTGGTCCTGACTTGGTTCACCAAGCCATGGATAAGGTAAAGGTGATTAGAGTAAGACTTAAGACTGCTTAAAGTTTCCAAAACTCTTCTGTGGATGTGAGGCAAAGGGTATTGGATATTGAAGTAAGTGATTGGATATTCTTCAAGGTGCGTCAGATAAAAAGATTCATGAGATTTTGGAAGAAGGGGAAGCTCAGTCCCCATTACATTGGTCCATATTAGATTGTGAGGAGAAATAGAAATGTCACTTATAAGTTGGAATTGCCTGCGAGTTTAGCTTTGGTTCATTCTATTTTCCATATGTCTATGCTGAAAAAATATGTGGGTGACCCTTTTTTGATAGTGCCAGTTGTGGATGTTGGTGTTACAGATTCATTGGCTAATGAGGAAGTTCTAATTGAGATATTGGATAGGCAAGTTCATAAATTGAGGACAAAGTACATAGCTTCGGTGAAGGTTTTTTGGAGGAACCAAAAGGTGGAAGAAGCTACATGGGAAGCTGAAGAAGATATGAGAGCTAAGTACCTGTTCTTGTTCCCCGTGTTGGATGAAAGTGCTTTCAGTATGGGTTTCATTCCCCTCTTGTCGCATTTTGAATTTATCATTTGATCTTGATGTACTATTTCTATTATCGTGCTAATCGTGTCCTAACTTCTCATTTGGTAATGAATGATCTAAAGGAGGGGATAATTTGAGACCACATAAAATTTCAACCATTTTATTTTGACCTCCTACGTGAGTAATATTGATTTTTGACATGAGTTATGTTTAGGGAAGTTAAAAGGGGTTTTTGGGAATGTTTTGGAATTTATAGAAGGGGTTGGAGGCCATTTTGGGACCCCAAGGAAGTAAGCCTCTGCGATAGTGGTGTGCCACGGAGGTTAGGCTCTGCGATAACAGTGTGCCATACACCTATATTAAATTTGTCAAGTTTTTGTTTTTTTCACTTGGGGTGAGGGGATTCTGGTTTTCTTACCCTTTACATGACTTATAAACATAAAATAACCCTTTTTCCTCTAGTTTTAAAATATTAAACACCATTCTTTTTCTCTCTAACTCTAAACTCCAGAAAATTGAGGAGTTCTATAGAGGATTCACCATTCAACCTCCAAACTTTGAATTGTCTTTAATTTCTTGTATATTTCAGGCATGTTGCACATCCCCAACTTGTATTTTTACATTGTTACATCTATTTAATCAATATTCATGTGTCTTAACTGGTGGGTTTGAAATTTGGTTGAGGGGTTTTGATTGTGTTTGCTTGAGTTGCTTTTCCCATGGTTTAAGTGGATTATTCATGCTTTAGTTTATAATTTTTAGGACTAAATTGGTGCATTATGATAATGGTTGGAGTGGGGGACATGTGTCTAAATTGATGAATTTTTGGCTTGGAATGGCATTAACCTCAACCCACTTTGTGAACTTGATTTTGAATCTAGACAGTTGTATGGTTTAACTTGTATTTTGAACCCATTACATTGCATTAAAGGATAAATGAATGAATATGGGCTTGGATGGCCTTGGTTTTGGATTTTTAATAGTACTTGATAGTCAATTTGGTTATATGGACTGGTTTGGCATAATTGAATTAGCTGGCAAGCATATTGATATGACGATACCATGTTGGTAAATGCCTTAATGAATGACTCCTGGTTTAATAGTTTATGTGCAACTTTTATAATTTGGGTTTACAGGAAATTGTGCATCTCTCTGTGAAGGTGTAGTTCCTGGGTGGATCCACTATAGAAACCATATTTGCCGGTGTTGGGGGTCCATGTGACCGTGTGTTTGGTGCACTCATTATATATATATATTGAGAGGCTTATAGCCTTGATGTCTTTAGCCTTTCCTTGTTTTTTCCTTGGTTCATGTGGCTAACACCCACTGGGGCCCTTCTAGCAGGGGAGCTGGACCCATATAGCCCATGGGTTCTTTTAGGATGGAGCTAGATACATAGTTCAAGTTAATATTTTAAACGCTCATATTCATAGACCTTGTCCCTATCCCGACAACCTATATAAATATGTATATGAATGTGGTGCACATGGTTTATGAATAAATTTTAGTAATTGGATTATTTTCTAACTATCCCTTGAGTTACAGGCAAGTGTTCGACCCACTGACCATCCCTAGATGCTACATCATTTCATGATGTAAGGAATAAAG
This sequence comes from Capsicum annuum, assembly GCF_002878395.1. NCBI lineage: Eukaryota > Viridiplantae > Streptophyta > Magnoliopsida > Solanales > Solanaceae > Capsicum > Capsicum annuum. Next base: position 202,828,530 of record NC_061113.1, on the reverse strand, counting down.
GGTTTTCTATTGCTCCTGTACAGTGTTAGGTGATTTTGTATTTTTGTAGATCTGTTATACTGTGATGAGCCTCCATATTTTAGAAGGCCTTGTTATCTCACCAGTTTCTTTATTGTCTTAGTATTTCATTTGGGATTCTTTTTGTCATAGTCGGGGGCATGTTCCAACTTAGTTGATATTTTTGTTTAGAGGCTTTTGTGGACAACTGTGGGTTGATTGTTTCTTTAAAGTCTTAGACTTGTCATTGACTTATCTACCCTTCTCATTTCTATTTTAGTTGAGTTCTGCTATTGATATTTATGTGCTCTTGAGCTACGGCTAAGGGGGGTGGTCTTCATCCCATGATGGGCTTTAGATATCCATCACAGCTAGGCCCGGGTTTGGTTTTTGATAATTCAGCTGTAGGTTAAGCTTTCGAGAAAACATATATAGAGCTATACACTTTGTTGAACAGAATTGCACAGGGTAATCCAAATTGGCATAAAGATGCCTCTAGAGCCGTGGTGAAGTATGTCTCAAGTACATCAGAAAGCGATGCCATTACAACATTGACTTAACATATGTCTAACATGCAAATCAGATGATGATTTAGTTAAATCAATTAAATATGGCTCAAGGACAAGCTCCAGTCAATGTTATGCAACTAGTTTAATAGGTTTATTAGGCTCAAATTTGGTGTTAAGTATATGGGGGAAGTGATCATTGCAAACATGTGCAGTGCTAGTCCAGAGTCAGTCAATTTTATAGGCAATACTCAGAGAGGTAATTAGGATATGTTAATTGTAGACAAAAAATTTGACCTTTCCAATTTCATATTTCAATTTATCCATTCACCGTATCCTTACCGCGCCCCCTTACTCTACCCATAATCCCTTCACAAAAGATAAAATATAACCAACCCTTTACAAAAATACCTACCCCAATATTCTTCACACTACTCACCTAACCCGCCATAACCACATGTCCCACCATTCTATGACTCATGTTTTTCCTATACTACATATACAGTATATACACAAAATTATAGAAAGGAGAGACAAAAGATACCTTTACACTATGCGCACACACACAACTCTATATACTCACGCACTCAAATGAAATAGAGAGGAAGAGAAGAGATATACACAACAACACATATGCAAAAATAAGTAAAGATCGAAGAGACGAGGAGAACGGAGTTCCATCCATCACTAGAGCTCATTGTTTTGGTGAAACAGCTCCGGTACCACCTTCCAAACTCCACTATAAAATGACCTACTTACCATCGAAAAGCTCGATCAAATCATCCAAAATCCATCAGAAAATTGACCCATTCCCAACCTAAAAAAAATTGTTTTTCCGATGATTCCGAAACTCATTGCAAAAACACCCACCAAACCCTGATAAATCGACCCTTTCCATGGAAACCATATTTTAACCTCTAAATTTTAGCAATTTTAGTATGAATATATACAGGTGTAAATTAAGAGAATGGGTTGTCTGAATTCAAATTTGTTCATTGAGTTCGTAGTAGGTTAAAGATCGGCTTGAGGTTTCTAGTGTTCGTTTAGATTTGATTTAGGTTTTGGTTTTCATTTGAGATTCCTATTTTTATGTTTCTCTGCTTTGGATTTGATAGAGTTAGCAGGTTCATTTGTCAAGGTTCGATTTGAGATTTCGATTGAGGATATATTATAAGAGATTATTATAATTGAAAGGCATCAATTAAGGTCCATTACTCATCCCGTTCTTGACTAATATTAAGTTTTTGATACTTTGTGTGGTGGATTCATGATGTGTGTATTTTTTGCTTTTTCTCATTTTGTTATGTTCTAATCATTGTAAATGGTTATTGATATTGATTGACTGGTCTAGTTGAACTGGGAAATTGAATGATTTAAACTCAATCGGGGTAATTCTTAATTCGGAGAGGTATTGAAAATTGATAAAAGTGAATATGATTGGCTTGTTTTATGCATTGGTTGTTGTTAATTCAGAATAGGCATTAATTTTGTTAAACTCGATAGTATCATGATTAGGCCGTTAGGGGTAGACAAATTTTAGGATTCCATATCTATAGATTATTTGATTTTTTTTTGGAATTTTCTATTTTTATCGCACTTAATCCAAATGTATTCATTTTTTGCTAGGCAATGACCCGAGGTCTTATGTGTTCATTTGCCCGGGAATGACCTATGGTATTCTTACTTAGTGGCATTTGTGGACAAGACCCAAAATGTTGAGTGGAGTATAGTTTAGGATTAGTTTAAGATATAATAGGTTTACATTTTCTTATTCCTCTATTTTGGGACTGTAGAATCAGAATGGACATTATTATTTTTGAATTCTTATTTTTTTTTTTACGTGGTTTACTAACGTTCACTGTGACTGACCCTTAACAACTGACCTTTAACATTCATTTTGACTGACCGACCGACTCCAACGCCAGCAGCGGAGTAGATGCACCGGCAACAGGTAAGGGTACTCTCTCTCCCTCATTCTTTCTCCCAATTCTATTTATCCTCTTCTCTCTTCCTTTCTTTTTTTCTCTCTTATTACTACTATCCTCGGCGGGATTAGGGTTTCTTTCGGCTCAACTCCGGCGATGTTGTAAGTGTGAAATACCGGTCAAAATAGGTTGGTACGATGAAAACCAGCATCTAGATTCTAGAAATACCCATAAGACGCTCTGGTGACATTCCGACAACGCACCAGCAACCTGTTTTCAGCAAATCTATTCCAGCAACCAATTTTGACATCAAAATTGCCAAAACCAGCAGCACGCAGGAGTACCCTGATGACATCTAAACTTTGATATTTAGTTGCTTCTTACAGTTTAGTTTCTTTGTATTATTCTATTTCTTTTAATTATAGTTGTGACTGGCTGCTTTCATTTATTATTGGATATTGTTGTGTTGTTCTAGCTGCTAGTTCAGATAGTTATTTTGTGTGTGCCTTCTATTTTCCTACTATTTTCCTACTATTTCCTTGTTTGTTTGTTTGTTGGTTTGCGGCTTTGTTTTGGTTTTTGAGTAGTGGCATTAGGGGTTGATGATGAAATAGGGTTATGTTCGAGGAGGTTAAGGCTAGGGGCTATTTTAGGAGAGGGTACAGAGGGGAGGGTAGGGGTGAGTATAAGGTCTAGGTTGGGTGTTAGGGCTAGTTCGTGGAGGGGTGGTAGAGGTAGGCTAGAGGTGAGAGAAGATAGGTTAAGAGTAAGGTCCTGGAACATAGGGACCCTTCAGAGTAGGTCCGTAGAGCTGGTGAAGATTTTTAAATAGAAGAGGATTAATATTTCATGAGTTCAGGAGACTATGTGGGTAGGGTATAAGGATAAGGATGTGGATAGGTACAAGTTGTGGTACTCAGGGAGTGAGAGGCGTCATAATAGAGTGGGCATCTTAGTGGATGAGGAGCTTAGAGGAAAGATGGAAGAGGTTAAGAGGGTCAGTGATAGGGCCAATGACGATTAAGTTGGTCATTGGGGTGTTTACGCTGCATGTGTGTAGTGTTTATGCCCCGCAGGTAGACTTAGAAGAAGAGGTGAAAGCGAGCTTTTGGAAGGCTTTGGATGAGGTGGTGAGAAGCGTGCCTAGATCGAAGAAGATTGTAATAGCAGGGGACTTAATGGGCACATTTGGGTTTTACCAGGAGGCTAAGATGATGTGCATGGAGGTTTTGGTTTTGGTGATAAAAATGTTAAGGGAGCTGCTCTATTGGATTTTGTGAGGGCCTTTGGGATGGTGGTAGTGAATTCGAGCTTTCCAAAGGAGGATCACCTGATTACCTTCTGAAGAGTGATAGTCAAAACTCAATTGACTTTCTACTACTTAGGAAGAGGAATTGGTTTTTATGTAAGGACTGTAAATTCATTCTAACTAAGCATCTTTCAACCCAGGACAGGCTTCTGATGATGGACTTGATTATCAAGAAGAGCAAGAAAAGAAGGGTCAGGGAGGGTCGACCTACAATTAAGTGGGGTAGCTTAAAGCCAGTTAGTGCGCTGGAGATAGGAAAGAAGGTGATGGGAATAGGGGTATGGTAGTGTAAGCGGGACATGGATGTTATGTTGATAGGGCTGCCAGCTGTATCATGAAGACTGCTAGAGAAGTGTTGGGTATTTTGAGGGGTCGGGCAGGACATCAAAAGGGGACTGGTGGTGGAATAAAAAAGTTAAAGAAGAAAGTGTAGATTAAGAAGGAGGCATATGTTAAGTTGATTTAAGTTGATTTATAGTAAAGATGAAGAGGAGAAGCGGGTGAATATGGAGGTTTACAAAGTAGCAAGGAAGGAGGATAAGTTAGCAATTACGACTGCTAAGAAAACAATATTTGAGAGTTTGTATGCGGGGTTAGAGGAGAAAGGCGGGGAAAAGAGGTTGTACAGGGTTGCTAAGGTTAGGGAGTAGAAGCATCGTGACCTCGATCAAGTTAACTTCATTAAGGTGGAGGATGGTACAGTTTTAGTGAAGGATGTTCACACTAAGAAGAGATGGCAGAAGTATTTTCATAGAATTTTAAATGAGGATGGGGACAGAGGCATTGAGTTAAGGGAGCTGGATCACTCAAAGGAGAGCCTTGATTTTAGTTACAATATACGTTTTAAGGTTGAGGAGGTCAGAGAGGCTATTCGTAGGATGCGGAGGGGTAGGGCGACAGGGCTTGATGAGATTTCGGTGGATTTTTGGAAGTATACTGGTGGGGTAGGTTTAAGGTGGTTGACTGATTTATTTAATGGCATTTTCAAGACTGAGAGAATGCCTAAGGCTTGGAGATGAAGTACGATGATTCTGTTATATAAAACAAGGGTGACATTTAGAGTTACAACAACTATAGGGGTATTAAGCTGTTGAGTCACACTATGAAGATTTGGAAGAGTGTGGTTGAGCGGAGATTGAGGAGGTTTGTGTCTATTTTAGGGAATCTATTTGGATTTATTCCTGGTCGCTCAACGACAGAGGCAATCCACCTAGTGAGGATATTAGTGGAGCAGTATAGGGAAGGGAAGAGGGATTTGCACATGGTGTTCATCGACCTGGAGAAGGCGTATGACAAAGTCCTTAGGGAGGTTCTTTAGAGATGATTGAAGGTGATACAGGTCTTAATGGCATACATCAGAGCTATTAATGACATGTACGATAGAGGGAAGAATTAGGTATAGATGGCAGGAGGAGACTCAGAGAATTTTCTGGTCGAGACAAGATTGCTTTAGGGATCGACTCTTAGTCCATTCCTGTTTACGTTGGTGATGGACGTGTTGACGTGGAGTATTCAAGGTGAGGTGCCATGAGGTATGTTGTTTGTGGATGATGTAGTGCTAATTGATGAGACGTAGGGGGTGTGAATGAAAAATTGAAGGTTTGGAGGCAAACCCTTGAATCTAAGGGGTTCGGGTTGAGTAGGTCTAAGACGAAGTATATGCAATGCAAGTTTAGTGAATTGAGGCAGGAAGACAAAGTGGTGGTGAGGTTGGATTTCCAGGATATTTATAAGAGAGATAGTTTTAAGTATCTTGGGTCTATGATTCAGGGGAATGGCGAGATTGGTGAGGATGTCTCTAAAAGTATTTGAGCAGGATGAATAGAGTGGAGGCTTACCTCAGGAGTGTGTGTCATAAGAAGGTTTCCCTTAAGCTTAAAGTCAAATTCTACAGAGTGGCAGTCCGTCTGACCATGCTGTATGGGGAGGAGTGTTGGCCAGTCAAGAACTCCCACTTTTAAAAATTGAAGGTGGCGGAAATGAGAATGTTGCGTTGGATGCATGAACTTACTAGAGGGGATAGAGTTTGGAATGAGATTATCCAGGAGAATTTAAGAGTGGCTTTGGTGGAGGACAAGATGTGGGAAGAAAGGCTGAGATTGTTTGGGCATGTGACGAGGAGTGGCACGGATGCCCCAGTTCGTAGGTGTGAGAGGCTAACTTTGGATGGCTTTAGGAGGAGTAGAGGTAGGCCGAAGAAATACTGGAGGGAGGTGATTATACATGACAGAGAGCAGCTATAGCTTACTGAGGACATGACCCTAGATAGAAAGGTGTGGAGGCCGCGGATAAGGGTAGAAGGCTAGCGTTAGTGTGTGGGTTGTGGCAAGTAGTTAGGAGTGCTCTTGTGTAGTCGGGTTAGTAATACTAGGACTGTGTCCATAGGTAGGAGCCTCTTGTCAGGAGAGTTTAGGAGTGGTGGGTGTCTTTGGTTTGTGAGTGTATGTTACTACTAGTTGGGTGTCCTATTTCTTTTTTCTTATTTCCTATTTCTTATTTCGTATTGCTCTTATTTCTCTTATTTCGCATTTCTCTGATTTCTACTTTTATTATTTCTTATTTCCTATTTTAGTTATGCCATCCATCTTACTTCATGTTTCATTACGACCTTGTTTAGTATTCTTTATCTTGAGACGGGGGTCTATCGGAGATAGCCTCTCTACTTCTTTGGAGATAGCAGTATATACTGCGTACAATTTACCTACCCTAGACCCCACTTTGTGGGAATACACTGGGTTTGTTGTTATTGTTGTTGTTTATTTGTTTGTTTTACGTACTTTTTTGTGATTTTATTCACTTCAAAACATCAAATTAGCTGATACAATTCAAAGAAGTGGCCGTGTTCGAACCACGGGATCGAGGTGTGCCTAACACCTTCCCCTTGGTCAACAGAATTTCTTAATCAGAATCTCAACTTGCAGATTAGTTTTAAGAGTCAAAATTATTTTGTGAAAAAGGGATTTCAAAGTGACTTGGTACACCAAATTTATGGCAAGTGGCGACTCTGAGTTTAATTATAAAATCTTTTTTTGAAACATATTTTTAATTGTAGTCACTTTCACATTTGAAAATCCTTTCAGACTTAAAATCTCAATTTTTTTGGTAAAAAGGGTTGTGACAGTTTCTTCTTTTGAAGAAAACAAATACCAAAAAGAACAATGAAAGGAAAGAAAAGAATATCGAGAAAAGAAATAAAAAATAGAGAGAAGAAAAGCAAAAAGAGCAACAAGTAGAGAAAGCAAAGTATATGTCTTAAGTAAGAAGCAACAAGTGTAAAAACAAGTTGGGGTCATGTTAAAATAACCGTAACCCTCAAAGCCATGTAGAAATGTGAATAAAAATAGGTGTATCGCATACAATGTGATTACCATGCTTGTTGTATGACCTAATCTGGACGGGTTCTATCTTTGATGAGAATGTTTTTTTAGATAAACATGGTTGGTTTGTGGCACTCTGGCTAGTTATCCTTATTTCACCAAGTCTAAGACAAATGTTTTCATGACTAACAAAGAGAGAAACTTTGATTATTGACCCAAACTAGAGTCCCGATAAAGGGGGTTCAGAACCCAATGAGGATATATTGAGACTTAAATAGCAGTTAGTGGAAACACACTAAGCATAGGATAATGGCATGCCTCCATCTCGTTTCCCTACTGACAATCTCAAAAATACTTATAACTACCCCGCTTTTCTCTCAAGCACAATTAACTATTTCTACTAATACACCACAACATGCACTAGGATTTACCCCGCATTAATACTATCCTAGTACTTCTAATGCTACATTTGTAGTTCTTTAACAACGGCCTACCACCCATCAAACACTGTCTGTTGCCCTTTGTTCGTGGCTCCACCACCTTTTGAATCACCAATTTTTACTGCTCATCCAATAGTCATGATCTCTCGATCTGCTAGTGAATCAATGTTTAAGATTCCTGATGATTAACATTATGCTCCGAATCCTAAATTTAAGTTAAATGATATGTATTATTATAATCAACCACCCGTATTTTCCTTTAATGTAGAGAAACCTATTGTTACATAAAAATAGAAAGGCGTGGGACAAAAATTGAAGAGTTTGGAATAGTCCATGAAAAACATGCAGGGACTCGGGGGTTACAAAAGTGTTTCATATAAAGATTTGTGCATGTTTCTATGTGTTAACCTCCCTCTAGGTTTTAAGATGCCAAAGTTTGAGAAATACGATGGGCACTATGATTTGATGGAACATTTGAGGTGTTATTATAATCAACTAAGAGGCGCAGAAGGAAAAGAAGAATTGCTCATGGTTTATTTTGGTGAGACTCTTTCAAGTCTCGCTTTTGAATAGTTTGTTGATCAAGACACCAATAAGTGGCATAGTTGTGATGATCTGGATAATGAATTCATGCAACAATTGTAATATAATGTGAAGTTAATTCCTAGCAAGAAATCTCTAACTAATATGATGAAGAAGAGTACTAAAATTCTTAGGGAGTATGCAATAAGGTGGCGTGAGTAGGCTGCTAGGGTGAAACCACCGATAAAAGAGAGTAATATTGTAGAGGTTTTCTTTCAAGCACAAGATGGAACTTATTTTCAACACTTGCTTTCATCAATAGGTAACCATTTATCGAACTCATCAAAATAGGAGAAATAGTAGAAAATGGTATTAAGATCGGGTGAATTGTGAGATTTGTTCCATTAAAGGATACTACCCAAGCCATTCAAAGTGGTTTAGGGACTTTCAGAGGAAAGAAGAAGAAGGAAGATGTAGCTGTTGTTGTAATAGACCACGTGCATATCCAAAATGACCACCTCACCATTACTCTCAGTCTCAAGCCCAAGTTTATACCCAATCACCATATAATCAACCCAACATTACTATACCTCACAAAACTAGTTATAATCCATTCCCCCACCTCCATATCCAGTTTATAACACAAAACCATATGTTCAACCCCTTTCTTACCGACAATAGCGTGCACCAACTCCTCAAAATCATCTTTCATATTTACAAACTTACTAAAACCTTTCCAAATCCGAATTTCAACCCATGCCTGAGTATAAGAAAGGAAATGCGGCTAAGTAATTTCACACATATTGGGGAATCATACACTATTTTATTTTAGAGACTGTGAGCATTGAATGTTTTGAGTTTAATTGAATAAAAGCTTTCCAATCCATCTAAAAGAAATCTTGATTAGTCTCAGAGATATGCATATTGTTTTGATACACCAGGGCATGATATAGAAAAATATTGGTACTTGAAAAAAGAAATTCAAGATCTGATTAACATGAATCAAATTATGGTGTAAGTCCAAGAGGTTCCAAATATAGTCAAAATCTATTGCGGATCTGCGCTAAAATGAATATGTTGGAAGTGAAACATGATGGTAAGGAGTCCATGATTTATTACAATCCTATCGTTAGGATCCCACTAATAAAGAGAATAGTAAATGTTTTGAATTTGATGAAAGAAATACCATTAAGTGAAAAACAGACAGTAGAAGAGAAATTTCAAGCAAAGAAGGAGAACCTCGTGCTGACTGTAAAAGGAGTTGGAGAAGCTGTTGGACTGAGTCAAGGTAAACAAAAGTTAATGTTATTAGGAACTCCAAACATTCCTATACTAACTATGAAAGAGGTACTTGTGACTGTTGACACCTAATTTTGGCTTTCCATGCTTAAAATTAACATCTTCAGGCTTCCTGATCGTTAAAGAGCACAAAATATAATTCACATTTTTGTTTTGCAATTGTTGACAAATTATTGGTAATCATCCTTACTTTAGGATTTTATCAATTTGTTGTCATATTTTTACTTTCCATAATTTATTGATAATTCTCTGTACATTAGGATTTTTATCAATTTATTATCGTCTTTAAGATTTTTTCACAATCATCTGCACACGTGCACGAGATGGCGTCATATTTTTTACAATATTCTCAAATTAATTACATTTCAATAATTTTAATATTCTTTGCATTTTTCTATAATTACATATCAATACCTATATTTTTGAATATTTATTACAACCCGCAAAAGCCGAGTCAAATCAGTTATTTCGATACACAATATAATAATTTAATGTCTTGTCACACCGACAACGAATGCACATATAAAAAAGGACAATGAATCTATTAGCATGAGACAAAATTTTAGAGGGTAGATTTTTATTTTCTACCTTCCCAGCTGAAAAAAAGGGGAGCCACAAGTACACACTGACAATTTTTTAGAAATAACAATATAGATACACCAACACATACACTAACACACGTATAAATCTTTTACTCTCTATAAATATCTCTTATCTCTCCTCTTTCTTTTTTCTATTCCCCTCCCCTGCTGCTCTACCACTGGCTCGTCGGAAATGATAACCGGTGAGCTCCAACCACTAAACCAGACTTCCCTTTCTCCTCTCTCTCTTTTCTCTTTTCCTCTCTCTAAAAATCACCTCTCTAAGCCGCTGCTCCACCATCCCAGTGACCGGAGTGTCACTTACGTCGGTAGCCTCCAACCCACCACCTCTCTTTTCCTTTTTTTCTCCATCATCGAACCACCCATACCTACCGGCATCATCTCCCTCTTTTCGCCATTACTTTGCCAGAAGCGATAATCAGTGAAGCCCCCCAACAAGCTCTCACCACCTAACGACACCACTTAACGAACTCTCTACCTCGCTGCTCCCCTCGTTAGTGTTATGCTATTTTTAGGCTAGATCTGACTGAAGCTTTGTACATATGGCATTACGGTAGCAAAAGCCGTGGAAGCAACGCCACTTCCTTCTTCATTTATTATTGTTGCTCGTCGAGAAACACACTCTTGAATTGGGTTCTTACTGATTTATGTGCTATTGTATAAATTGTTTCCCCGATTTGGCTGGTTATAATTTTTTTCTTGTGTTTTGATTTATTTTTAGGAGGAGCAGTGCTTTGATGAAGCTCCATGAATTCTAGTGAATGGTTTACTTTTTTTCTCTTCCTGTACATATATATTTATGCATGCATTGATTACTAAGTGCACTAAATGTTTGCTGTTGTTTTTCGAATTGCCTCACTGCTAATGCATTTAGTTTGTTTTTCTTTACATTAGCATTATTTGGACTGATTTGTCACAGTTTTTGATATATTTTGGGTGGAGTTGCTACTAATTTGGATTTTTGGAAATTAAATTTGGACAATTTCGTCCTTTTCATTTTCTGACTTTGAGGCTATACTGATAATGAATAAGATACTACATTGGCCAATGACATTATCTTTCCGTTGGATACTTGAGGCCAGCCCATTACAAAAGACAGACTTTATTTTCTTAAATTTATTATTTTATATCAAGGACCGACACTTTGCCGATGAAAATATCTTTCTATTGGATTTTTGAGGCCACCACATTATAAAAGATGCACTTTACTTTATCAAATTTATTCTTTTATATAAAGAGCCGACACCTGGCAAATGACATTATCTTTCCATCAGATACTTGAGGCCACCCCATTATAAAAAACGAATTTTATTTTCTCAAATTTATTATATTATAGCAAGGGCCGACACTTGGCCAATGACATTAACTTTCTGTCAGATTTTCGAGGCCACCTCTTTACAAAAGACATACTTTATTTTCTCAAGTGTATTTATTCATATCAAAATAAATACATGGCCGATGAAGAAATTTTCGTCAATATTCGAGGCCTCCCCAAAATAAAAGATAAACATTACATATACAAAAATGTAACAAAAATAAATAAATTCGGGCAATGACAAAATCTTTATAATATTACGACAACGCAAAGGTTTTACGATTCGTATCTGCCGTTTAATCGAGCAACCACTTCATAGCCATGGCGCATCTAAAACATAATTCGAGCCCATTTTGTAATAAAACACTATTTTTTATACATCCATATATACATATGTGTGCATATAGTTCCATTTACTTTAATGATTATTTTTTTTATTTTTATTACTTTTATCAAGCACTTATACAGGTTCTCGGTACCACATTCCGAAGTACTACTTGAAAGAAAGTCTCGAGTTTTATATTTATATTTTATTTCTCATTCATATAATCATACATAAAAGATAAAAGATAGTGAAAACTTTATTTTTTGGGTGCTGGGCAGGGATATTCTTTATTTACATAATTTTCATTGCTTTAGTCAAACTTAGGCCGTTAATATTTAAATAAAAGAATCTAGTTAATCAAGTAATTCGCATATTACATAGTTTTTTCTTCTTAAATAAATTTTACTTTTCTCCGTAATTTTAATCAAATAAAAAATATTACTTGTAAATACTTTTCCTTTTAATGGCATATCCAAATACATTCTTTTTTTACATCATAAAATATTTTTCCTTCTCACATGTATTTATATATTTTATACATATCTTTTACATATTTTTGTAACAATAAGTTTTATTTATATATTTAATTTACATATACCTTTACATAGTTTAAAACATTTATATTTTTTCAAAAGAATTATTTCATACTTAATACATACACTTTTTACATTATTTTAAGTATACCTCCTCCCTTATTGATAAATTTAGTCTAGTCGGGTACCACATTTGTGGATCCTGAAGGGTGCCTAATCCTTTTCCTTCGGGATAATTTGAACCCTTACCTAGAGACTCAATTGGTTTTTCGTAGTCTGAAACATCAATAACACATGTTAATAATTACACAGGTTTTCTTATTTTCTTTAAAAATTAGGTGGTAACTCTGTACAAAAATCCAATTCTTTTAGAGTCCGTAAGTCATGCTTGTTTAATCTTGGCAAAAATAGGGCATGATAGAATGACGACTCCACTGGAGAACAAAAATAGGTTCTGACCATGATAGACTCGATTTTTCAATCGAGGGAGGTATTTTTACATTTTTGCATACAATTAAATTCTTTGATTCTTTATCTGTTTATTCATAATTTTTTTACATTATTTGGACAAATTGATTTTGTTGTTTATCAATTCTTTGATTCATTACTTATTTAATATACTATATCTGCACATTGTAAAAATTACTACACCTTATTTTTTTTACTTTATTTAATTATAATTACAACTCCATCGAGTCTCTGGCGGTACACTTTGCACACTGTGGTTCACGCGGGGGGTGTCTTACACCTCCCCAAACCTTCTTTGAATTTTATAGTTTTAGGATTGGTGCATTTAGGTTAGTGTGCCTTTTCATAATCATTCAGTCTTAGTCTCAATCATCTAGGAAAACTCCTATTCTAGAAATAAGATCGTGCTATATACAAATTCACAAACAGGTTTGAACTACGTTTTGACCCGATTCTTGTCTTGACAAGATACGTAGGCAACCCTGTAATAGGGTTCGGTCTCTTCACTATTTTAGAATAATTTCTTCGGTATTCAAACTGGGGCAATTTTCTAGAACAGTTCAAAGATGCTCTCCAAAAGTCTTCAAAGAGCGCAAATAAATAACTCTTCTAATCTAAATCTCAATAACATTAGTGCCTAGCCGGCCTACCCTCCGATCCTCACCCAATTTTGATTTAAGAACAGCTAGATTCTTCTTTCGAACATCACAAACCATTAAATTTATTACGTATCAATCTTCACTTTCAAAAGCAAGGGTTCAACACCCTTTCAGTCATAACAATAATGGCAACTGCGGCGAATAATATCATAAATTCTTTAATGTCTGACCTTTCCAATCTTGTCGACATATTGAAATAGTTTCAAAATCCTCCTTATGCTTGATGTCTATCTTCTCGATCGTCTGATCGAAATAATTTTGATGCTACAAGCAATTTCTTCCTAACGTCTTTCAGATCATTTTCAAGGATGATCACCACTTATGTACATTCATACACACTATATGTACATTTACAAATTTGCCTGAACTACGCAGACCTGATTCTTGTTTTCACAAGATATGTAGGCAACCCTCATTCGGGTTCGGTCTTATTTTTTTTCTAAATAAATAAATAAGGTAAAATTTTGACTTGGTTGGTACCAGCACAGTTAGGAGTGTGCATGACAAAGAACAAAATGGTATGATGGAGAGGACCGACTTCATGGTAAACCATAGATTCTTTTGGTACCTCTTACTCGAACCTGAGTGACACTTGAAAAATTCTCTTGCAAACATCTTAGGCAAGAACAAAGCCAACCTCATCGTTTCAAGCGCATTATGTAGTGAGCGTTAGATTAGTTCATTGCATTGCACTATTGATATAATACTTGGCCTAAATATCTGTTAAGACAAAATTCTGAGTTACACTTAGTTTCAAAAGGACTGTAGGCCTTCTTTGACCCGATTGTGCCTTCCACAACCCACCAAACGCATCAATCCCAAGCATTTTTCCCTTTAAGCTTGAAACCTTTTCTTTGGATAACCACATCTGATTTTATACCTTTTGAGTGCTTACATACACTATCCTCCTCTTGGCCCACCTCATTGAGCACACTAAATACATGCAAATAATGGATAAAGATTCAAGATCAAAGCTTCCAAAGGCAATGGACGTATAGCCCCAAATGAATAAAATAAAAATATGACTTCAAAAAAAAATACATTTATTGAAAGAAAGGGAAAAAACTCTAATACAAGATTCAAAAGAAGTAGAAGAAAATACAAAACATGGGACAAAGAAGCACAATAAAGAAGATCGAGCATCAAAGCGTAACTGATGTTAAATATCATCCTACCCATCCCCAAGCCTATATTACAAGCCAATAACAAGTCCTACAAGATCCTACTCTAAGTGTTCTCACATTAGTGGATACTTGCATAAAGGCCAAGCCTATCGTATCACAATTGTATTCATTGAACTTTTTTCTGAGTGTGAGTGTATATCTCTGGACGTCTCTACATTTAAAAGAAAAATACTCAAATCGGTGTGAAAATGAGACATTCTTTCTGGAGAGGGTACGTGAAACATGAGAGTAGGCACAATTCAAAATCTTTGTTTGAAGCAAGACAAATGAATCTTGTCAATATTTAGGTATGACTAAGGTACCACTTGAAACTATAGGAGCTACCCTAAAGTTGATCTTGGTTAGATGGAAAACAGATAAGGGAATTCTTATACACACTACTAATTGTTGGTACCAACTACAATTAAGACATGATTATGCCTTTGTGACCTTTCAACATTTCTTACAAAGAAAATACAAAATAATTTTCTACATTCTTTCACATTTCCTACAAAAAAAATACAAAACAATCTTGTACGTTCCCACCTTTCAAACATTCCTTAAAAAGAAAATACAAAACAATTTTGCATTTCACATTTCTACATTTCTTACAAAGATAATATAAAACAATCTTCTATATTTTCATAGTTCAACATTTCTTTTAAAGAAAATACAAAACAATCTTCTGCATTTTTACATTTCAACATTTCTTAAAAAAAAGTACAAAATAATTTTCTGCATTGTCACCTTTCAAACAAAATACAAAATGAATTTTGCATTTTTAACTTTCCACATTTCTTACAAACAAAACACAAAGAAATATTCCACATTTTTCACCTTTCAACATATTTTTTAAAAACGAAAATACAAATATAATTTTCTTTTCTTTCAAACACATTCCTTCACATAAATGCATTACAATTTACATGCAAGACACCCACCTTCAAATACAGATAATTAACCTTTCTTTTCAAGCTACCGCCTTCAAACACAGACACTTTGCTTTTCTATCAATTTTCTCAAAGCCCTTACATTTTCACAACCCCGCTAGTTGAGAGGATATTACCTTTCATGTAGTCCCTTCAGTTGATAGGATACTACCTTTCAATAGCCCTGCCAGTCGAAAGGCTATTAACTTTTAAGTAGCCCTGCCAGTTGAGTGGCTACTACCTTTTCATAGCCCCGCAGTCGAGAGGCTCTCACATTTCCATAGCCCCGCCGGTCGAGAGGCTTTTACATTTTTATAGCCTCGCCAGTCGAGAGGCTATTAACTTTCAAACAACCTCACCAGTCAAGAAAATTTTATATTTTCATAGCCCCACCAGTTGAGAGGCTATTACCTTTCAAACAACCCTGTTAGTCAAGAGTTTCTTACATTTTCATAGTCCCGTCAATCGAGAGTTTATTACCTTACATATGCTCCTCCAGTCTAAAGCTCTTAAATTACATCCTCCAGTCGAGAGGCTATTATCTTTCAAATAACCCAGTCAGTCGAGAGGCTTTTATATTTTCATAGCCCCACCAGTCGAGAGGCTTTTACCTTTCAAACAACCCAACCAGTCAAGAGGTTTTTACATTTCCATAGCTCCACCAGTCGATAGGCTATTACCTTTCAAACAACCCTACCATTCGAGAAGATTTTACATTTTCATAGCCCCGCCAGTCGAGAGGCTATTATCTTTTAAACAGCCCTACAAGTCGAGAGGCTTTTACATTTTTATAGCCCCGTCAGTCAAGAGGCTATTACCTTTCGTATGCTCTGCCAATCAAGAGACCATATATTCCATAGCCCCATCAGTCGAGACGCTATTACCTTTCAAACAACCTCTTCAGTCGAGAGGCTTTTACATTTCCATAGCCCTGCTAGTCGAGAGGTTATTACCTTTCATATGCTCCACCAGTCGAGGGCTCTTACATTCTATAGCCCTACTGGTCGAGAGTCTATTACCTTTTAAATAGCTCTTCCAGTCTAGAGGCTTTTTACATTCTCATTGCCCCACTAGTCGAGAGGCTATTACCTTTAAATTGCTTCGCCAATCGAGGGCTTTTTTATTTCAATAGCCCCGCCAGTTGAGAGGCTATTACCTTTCAATGGCTCTGCCATTTGAGAGCTCTTTTTCAATAGCCCTTCCAGTTGAGAGGATATTACCTTTCAGTCACTCCACCAGTCGAGAGGCTATTACCTTCCAGTCACTCCGCCAGTTAAGAGCCCCTTCATTTTAATAGCCCTGCCGTTGAGAGGCTATTATTTTTTGCTCCGCCAGTCGAAAGCTCTTTAATTTCAACAGCTCCACTAGTCAGAGGCTATTACCTTTTAGTTGTTCCACCAATCGAGATAATATTAGACTTTAATTACCTCTCCAATTGGTGACCTTAGTCTTCATAGACAATTGAGGTCGACTATTATCATTAGTCTTCATAGACAATTAGAGCTATTATGCACAAAGATAACTAGAGGACTTTACCACAATCTATTTCAACCTCTATAGATAATTGGAGGTTTCATGCATCAAGTATTCGCATACAATCGAAGGCATCATCATTCAACATCAATCTTTATAGACAATCGGAGACAACAATCAACACCAACCTCTATAGACAGTTGTAGGTGTCATGTGTTAAGTCTTCGTATACAATCAATTACTTTATCATTCAACACCAGTTTTCTTAGATAATCGAAGAGGATAATCAACACCAGCCTCCATAGATAATTGGAGGTGTCATGCACCAAGTCTTCATAAACAATCAAAGACATCATCATTCATCACACAATTTTCATAGACAATCAAAGATGACAATCAACATCAGCCTTTCTAGACAATCAAAGACATCTTTCATTCATCACATAGTCTTCGTTGATAATCGAAGACATCCTTCATTCATCACCTTAGTCCCGGTAAGCATTTAGAGACGACATTCATCCCTAAGTCTCTATAATTAATCGGAGTGTCATTCATCCTTAAGTCTCCATAGAAATTCAGAGACATCATGCATCTTTTCAACAAAAAGTACAATTCAGAATAACAACAAATATTTTCAAATGCCATATATCATACATTGGGATAAGTTTTGATAACCGCCCTAAAATTTTCTATTTTCTCATTTCAAACTACATTGACTTGATTTTCGTGACACTCGAAATATATAGGAAGCTCTATGCAGAGTTTGGTCATCATAATTACATAATCACTTTTTCTCCCCAGTAAGTACACAATCTTACATCCCTAACATCTCACATCTCGATACTGGGCAATTTCAAAAGGAGCATCAGGAATATATGAGCATTTTCATTCCCAAATAGTTATACTCTCAATAATTATTCTATATGATCATTCGCCCCTAATAATAAGGCAAGAGGTAATTTTCTATTCTTTTAAACTACACCCGACCTGATCCTCATACAACTCGAGGTATGTAGGCAACTCTAAATTAGAGTTCAGTCGATTTTTCATTAAAATTTATTTTTTTGTTGAGCCAAATTAGCTATAAGTCAATGTTTTTATTTGAAGACTTTTACATCGCCTTCAAATGAAAAGGGGCAACTGTTGACACCCAATTTTGGCTCCCCGTACTTAAAATTAATGTCTTCAGGCTTCCTGATCGTTAAGAGAACAAAATACAATTTTCATATTTTTGTTTTACAATTGTTGACAAATTATTGATAATCATCCTTACTTTAGGATTTTATCAATTTGTTGTCATATTTTTACTTTCCATAATTTATTGATAATTCGTTGTACATTAGGATTTTTATCAATTCAATATCGTCTTTAACATTTTTTCACAATCATCTACACGCGTGCATGACATGGTATCATATTTTTTACAATATTTTAAAATTAATTACATTTCAATAATTTTATTCTTTACATTTTTTTGTAATTACATATCAATACCTATATTTTTGTAATTTTTATTACAATCTCCAAAAGCTGAGTTGCATCAATTGTTTCAATACACAGTATAATAATTCAATATCTTTTCACATCCAACAACGACCATACACACAAAAAGGGAAAATGACCCCACTAGCATGAGACAAAATTTCAGAGGGTAGATTTTTATTTTCTACCCTCTAAGTTGAAAAAAGAGGGAGCCACAAGTATACATTGACAATTCTTTAAAAATAACAATATATACACACCAAAATACACACCAACAAATGAACATATCTCTTACTCTATCTATATCTCTCTTCTCTCTCCTCTTTCCCTCCTTTGTCGCTCTATCGCTGGCTCGTCGGAGGTGATAAACGGTGAGCTCCAACTGCTAAACCAGCCTTCCCTTGATCCTATCTCTCTTCTCTCTTTTTCTCTCTCTAAAAAACTTCCTTTCTAAGCTGCCGCTCCGCCATCTCAGCCACCGGAGAGTCACGAATGCCGACAGCTTTCAACTGCCGCCTCTCTTTCCCCTTTTTCCCCCATCACCGACCACCCATACCCACCAACGATGTCTCCCTCTTTCTCCCTCTTTTCGCCATTTCTTTGTCAGAGGCGATAATCGTAGAAGCCCCCGAACAAGCTCTCACAGCCTAACAAACTCTCCACCTCGTTGCTCCCCTCGTTGTTGTTGCGCTATTTTTGGGCCAGATTTGACTGGAGTTTTGGATGTATGAGTTGCTCCGACCAATGATGTGGAAGAAACTCTACTTTCTTCTCCATTTATTATTATTGCTCATAAAAAAACACTCCCTTGAATTGAGTTTTTACTGATTTATGTTCTATTGTATATTTTTTTCCCCGATTTGGCTGGTTATAATTTTTTTCTTGTGCTTTAGTTTGTTTTCGGGAGAAGCAGCGCTTTGATGAAGCTCCATGAATTCCAGTGAATGGTTTGATTTTTTTTTTCCTCTTCCTCTACATATATATTTATGTATGCATTGATCTACTAAGTACACTAAATGTTTGTTGTTGATTTTCGAATTGCCTCACTGCTAATGCATTTAGCTTGTTTTGCTTTTCATTATCATCACTTTGGACTGATTTGGTATAGTTTTTAATACAGTCTGGGTAGAGTTGCTACTGATTCGCATTTTTGGGAATTAAATTTTAATGATTTCGTCCTTTTCATTTACTAACTTTGAGGCTATACTGATAATAAATAAGATACTACATTGGCCAATGACATATTCTTTCTATCTAATACTTGAGGCCACCCATTACAAAATACGGACTTTATTATCTCAAATTTATTATTTTGTATCAAGGACCGACACTTGGCAGATGAAAATATCTTTCTGTCAGATTTTTGAGGCCACTACATTATAAAGACGGACTTTACTTTCCCAAATTTATTATTTTATATCAAGAGCCGACACTTGGCCAATGAAATTATCATTTTGTCGGATACTTGAGGCCATCCCATTACAAAAGATAAATTTTATTTTCTCAAATTTATTATTTTATATCAAGGGCTTACACTTGTCCAATGACATTTTCTTTCTATCGGATTTTTGATTCCACCCCATTACAAAAGAAGGACTTTATTTTCTCAAGTTTATTTATTCATATCAAAATAAATACATGGCCGATGAAGAAACTTTTGTTAATTTTCGATGCCTCCCGAAAATAAAAGATAGACATTACGTATACAAATACGTAATAAAAATAAATAAATTTGGGTGATGACAAAATCTTTATAATATTACAACACAAAATATTTTACAATTTGTATCTGTCAATTAATCGAGCAACCACTTCGTAGCCATGGCGTATCTAAAATATAATCCGATCCCATTTTTATTACTTTTATCAAGCACTTATATAGGTTCTCGGTAACACTTCCGAAATACTACTTGAAAAAAAGTCCCGAGTTTTATATTTATATTTTATTTCTCGTTCGTATAATTATACATAAAAGATAAAAGATAGTGAGAACTTCATTTTTGGGTATCGGGCGGGCACATTCTTTATTTACATAATTTTCATTGCTTTTAGGCAAACTTAGGCTATTAGTATTTACATAAAAGAATCAAGTTAATCAACTAATTCATATATTATGTCGTCTTTTCTTCTCAAATAAATTTGACTTTTGTCCTTAATTTTAATCAAATAAAAAATATTACGTGTAAATACTTTTCCTTTTTATGTCACATCAAAATAATCCCTTTTTTACATCATAAAATACCTTTCCTTCTCACATGTATTTATACATTTTATACATATCTTTTACATGTTTTTGTAACAATAAGTTTTACTTACATATTTAATGTACATATAATTTTACACAGTTTTAAACACTTATATTTTTTCAAAAGAATTATTTCATACTTAATACATACAGTTTTTACATAATTTTAAATATACCTCATCCCTTATTGATAAATTTAGTCTAGCTGGGTACCACGTTTGTGGATCCTGAAGGGTGTCTAACCCTTCCCTTCTGGATAATTTGAACCCTTACCCAGAGTCTTAATTTGTTTTCACAGACTGAAACATCAGTCACATGTGTTAATAATTACATAGGATTCCTTAGTTTCCTTAAAAATTAGGTAGCAACTCTGTACAATTTTCAATTCTTTTAAGAGTCAACGAGTCATGTTTTGTTTAACTTGGTAAAAAAATAGGGCATGATAGTAACGCCTATTATTATTAAGACGGTGAAACAACTACCGTTGATCGACACTAAGAAGGTCCCTTGGAATTATAAGCAGACTACGATGACTTATCAGGGAAAAGAAACTATGGATGAAATAAATAAAGTAGGGGGTTTGACTCTTTTAAGAAGGTGTTTTGTTTTGAAAGGATTAAGGAAGACTTAACCAATGATGAATATCCAATAGTCTCTCAAAAGTCCTATCACTGAGGAATAAACTAAATAGTTCTTGAAAAAGATACTATATTATTCAAATATAAATTAGTTAAGAAAGACTCCAACTCAAATCTCCCTTCTCTCTTTGATGTTGCATTCTGATGAACATCGTAATTCTATACTTAAGATGTTGAATGAAGCTTATATTCATAGAGAAATTATGGTGATTCAGTTGGAGAAAATTATTGGAAATATCTTTGAGATAAACAAGATTAGCTTTTTTGATGATGAATTGCCTGTAGAAGGGACAAGTCATAATAAGAGTCTTTACATCAATGTGAAGTATGAGTATTAATATGTCACTTATGTCATGATTGTGGGGGGTTTCGATGCTAGTATTTATCCTCTTTCTATAAAAGTTGAACATTAGTACCCAAAGGATCCGACCTAACAATGTATGTGTCAAGGCTTTTGATGGAGCAAAAACAGATTCCATTGGTGAAATAGGGCATGTTGAATTTCCCATAGAATTTCCAGTGTTGACTATCGATGCCTCCTATAATTTTTTATTGGGAAGACCATGGGTTCGTAAGGTTGGGTCAGTCGCATCCACATTGCATTAGATGATTAAGTTTGAACATGATAAGCAAGAGGTGATTGTTTGTGGTGAAGGGGATTTGTCCATCTATAAAGACTCTTCTATGCCATTTATTGAAACAAATAATGCTGAGGAAACATTGACTTATCAATATTTCAATGTAGTGTTTGTTGACCATATCTTTGAAGAACAAGTTATGCCAACGCTATAATTATCTCCTACTTTTGTCAAGGTGGTCAGTGATATACTGAAATATGTTTTTGAGCCAGGAATGGATTTAAGAGTGCCTTTACATGGTGTAGTTCATCTAGTGTGCCCATGTGAGAGCCTTGGTACTTTTGGTTTAGCATTCAAACCTATAGCTGACAGTTGGAAAAGGGCCAAGAAGCAAAAAAAGGTAACATGGTCACTTCCCTGCCCAGTGCTACTACCCAATAAGTTTTTTGTCAAAATGGTATCATCAAGCCCATAAAGGAGGTGAAAGTTGAGTTAGTCGTAATTTTTAGAACCTGTATATCAAAGCTAATATGGTTAAAGTGGGAGAAGGTACCAATAATGCAGAGGTGTAGTTCATAGGTCCTGATGTCTAGCTTAGTAATTGGGTAGTCACTTCTCTCCCCATCAGGAGGGAGTTTTGGTAGTTTGTTTTGCTTTTATTTATGTTTAGTTGAGTTATTTGAGGGTTGTAATTCAAGATATATCTTGTTTATATTTCTATTTTTGTTTAGGCCCAATTCCTCCTATCTTTCCATTTAATGAAATGCAATGTCCCTTTTGTTTTTATATCTAATATATTTTTTTTCTTTTTTCTTTATTCAGTTCTCTTTATGCCTGATTCTAGTGATATGACATACATGTGGAATTTTTATCCTAATCTTAAAATCTGATCTAATCAAGATATAATGAGATAAGAAGTTGAATATGATAAAGAAGTGGCATTGAAGGAAAGAAGAAAAGATTTAAAATAATTTGAAGACAAGCTGAATCCTAATTTGAATGAAACCGAGCCAGTTAATCTTAGATATCAAGAAGATATAAGGAAAACTAAAATAAGTGTACATGCTTTTCCACAATTAAAAGAAGGGATGAACTACACTTTAATTTATTGTAAAGAAATTTTTGCATGGTTTTATGATGATATGCCTGGTTTAAGCACTGAGTTAGTGGTCCATAAGTTGCCAACTGACCCTGCATCCCCTCCTGTCAAACAAAAGTTGAGAAAATTTAAAATTGATATAAGCATGAAAATTAAAGAGGAAATCATGAAGAAACTTGAAGCTAAAGTCATTTGAGTTGCTCGTTACCTTACTTGTTTGTCGAATGTTGTTCCTGTCCCAAAGAAAGATGTCAAGATTCGGGTATTTGTTGATTATCATGATTTGAACAATGCAAGCCCAAAGTATGATTTTTCATTTCTCAATATCCATATTTTGATAGATAATTGCACTAAACTTGAGGTTGCATCTTTTGTGGATTGTTATGCTTGTACCACCAAATCGTTAGGGATGATGATGATGCGAAAAAGAAGTTTTTCTCACTTGTGGGGGACTTATATCGAGTGATGTCATTCAGCTTGAAGAGTGTTGGAGCAACATACATGAGGTCAATGACCACCATGTTTCACGATATGATGCATACAAAAATGAAAGACTATGTAGATGATGTGACCATTATTTTAAAGAATCAGGCTAATCATGTTAAAGATCTAAGGAAGTTCTTCGAAAGGTTTCATACGTATAATCTTAAACATAATTTGACAAAATGTGTATTTGTAGTCGCGTCTAGAAAGTTGTTGGGTTTTGTAGTTATTCGTCTAGGTATTGAATTGGATCCTTAAAAAATCAAAGCTATTCAGGATTTGCGGTCGCCTAAGAATAAAATAGAGATAATGAGTTTGCTTGGTAAGCTGAACTATATCAGTATGTTCATTTCTTAACTCACAACACTTGTGAGCCCATTTTTAAGTTTCTAAAAAAGAATGTTTCAATTGAATAGACTGAGGAATGTCAGAACACATTAAAAAAATGTATCTGTAAATCCATCTATGTTGGTGCCACCTGAGCCTGGTTTATTTTGTACTTATCGATTATGGATAATTCTTTCTATTGTGTATTGGGTAAACACGATGTCACGGCCAAAAAGGAGCAAGCTATCTGTTATCTTAGCAAGAAGTTCACAACATATGAAGCCAAGTATACTCTTCTTGAAAGGACTTGTTGTGTCCTAACTTGGGTAGAATAGAAGTTGAAGCATTGTCCTTCATCCTGCACTACTTACGTCATCTCCTACACGGATCCTTTGAGGTATATCTTTCAAAAGCCTATGCCTATAGGTCAACTTGCAAAGCCTAAAATATTGCTTATCAAGTTTGACATTGTACATATGTCTCAAATTGCGATGAATACCCAAGATTTGGTGGAACACCTTGCTGAGAACCCCATCGATGAAGCATATAAACCTCTGAAGAAATATTTTCCTGATGAAGAAGTATTGTGTATTGATGCAGTTTGAAAGTTCTTCTTTGATAGAGCTATGAACACAAAAGAAGTCGGGATAAGTGCAATTCTGTCAGGGCCTAAAAACCAAGGGTCATGATGACACTTTTCACGACAAACCTTGACAAGTAAGCCTATCACCCCAACTAATATGAATTGAGAAAAATGATATCGAAACCCATGGTAAGATCCTAGAGCGGAGTCTAACATAATATATTGTAAAAGAAGAAAGACATTCAATGATACCAAACCATATCCCAAAACCTGATGTCACAGTCTAAGGACATAACTAGTACAACTCGAGATAAAAATACATAAGATATCCAAAACAGGAACAACTCTGTCTGTGAATACAAAAAAAAGACATAGTCTAATTAGGAAAGGTAGTAGTAGACTTCAAAAGAAAGAATCCAAATGCAATGTTGAATAGCTCAAGAATATCACCTGAATCAACAGCCGTGAGGCATAATCGAACAAAGATCTACACCAAAAGGGCACAGTAGGGTTAAGTACGGTCCATTTATACTGAGTAGGTATCATAGGCTGGTTGAGTAAAGTAGAGAATAAATTATACAAATACACACTAAGAGAACGTCACCTGCAACCAATAAATGTCTCAAATAGTAGCCTATGCCGTCTCCACTAACAGTTCTATAAAATTCACATACGCCATAACAATTACGAGAGAGGAATACAACTATATAGATATCACACATACAAGTACAAAGGAAGAAATATACATAGACAGGTATAAATCAAGGGAGATAATGTAACACAAATAAAGGTGAAATGTAAATACAAATGCAATGAAGATGATTATGATAATGATAATAATGACAAGGTTGTCGCACAACCTCCGTATACACCTTCGGAGCTAAAGCTTCCCAACATAGGACCCATAGGGGGTTTGTCTACCCATATACAATGAATATTCATGACTCTTCTTCGACATTTCATTGGAGAAGGTCTATAAAATACAATATCTAATACCCATATCCATGGATCCTCTTTGGCAGCACATCCCTCAAAGATGGTCTATAAAATCCAATATTCTAGTATTTCCAACATTTCTAGTGTTTCACGAGAACATACATAATATAAGACACAAAACAAGAACAACATACAAAAACAACAAGTATATAAATCATACAACAATAAGTGTATAAAGCATATTATGCCATAAAAATGATAATGCAATGCTCACAATCAACTAAAAGAGAATGTCCAATGACCAATTAATATACCTAACAAGTGAGCCAAAAATCCACTCAATGTTCCAACCATCCATGAAATACGACATGAATCATATGCCAATAGAGTAAAATACATCAAAATATACCATTGACACCATATTAGGCTCTTTCATTAAACAAGATACGACTAATTTAACATACACAAGGACAACAATATCATATAAGACCCCACACGGTCACACATAGTAGATAATGATCCAAATTCACCACATAACGTCAATATAGCCCCCCGAGGGCACACCACAATAAATACAGTTATTTTCATGATTATTTCCTATACCCTCAACATGATTTTGTATCAACACTAACTACCCAGACCAGTTTGAAGAAAGTGAAGCCATAACCTACCTTAAATGCCGAAAACTGATCCAAAAGCCTTCAATCTAGAGTATTCCACTCACAAATGGTCCTAAAATCAGCTAAAACATAGAAATATAGAATCTACGTGTCAAAATAAAGATGACAATACCTATATTACCCATTCTTGAGTCAGAGTCAAAATGGACCCCTAAAATGGGTTTTAAAAAAAAGGGTAAAATCACAAATTTTATTTTAAAAATATATTTTCCATACTCATAGGAGTCTACAGCTAAAAATTCAAGAAAAATTAAGTTGAAAATGAGGTTCAAATCCATGAAAAACAATTCTTAAGCTTTATCGGGAAAAACCCCAAAATCTATTTTGAAAATAGAGAATTGAAGTTGTTTTGAAGATGAAATTACAAGAAAAAGTGACAACTGTAAGATTAGAAATGCACCCAATTGTAAGAAGGTTGGAATCGAGGTTTAAATCGAAGAAATACAACTCTTAGGCCTTCCAGGCCAAAATCCCCAATACACTTTTAAATCCACATCTAAATAAGAATTCAATGATAAATTTGAAAAAAATAGTTGAAATAAGTGTTTTGGATCGTACCCAAGCTTAGAAATAGAAGAAATTGCTCAAAAATGCAAAACTGCAAACTCCAAGTCTTGAAAATGGAGAAAAATGGTGAAATATAGGTATTTAATGGATCTAGACATTGCATACGTGATCACCGGATTGGTTAAGCGACCAGGTGTAAGCGGCCCTATCATCACTTATACAGAGTTTGTGAATGAGACCAACATATTGCGTAAGTGATATTTGGTCTAATCTTCTGAGTTACGTAAGCGACCAACGTGCCGGTTACGTGAGAGCACCAACTAAAGACTTTGAGAATTTCAAGTCTCCGCGAACCTCTTGAGATTTATCCGGAATCCCACAAATAAAAATGAACTATGATACCCAATCAAATTTGATGCTGCAGACTCAATAGTGATATCAAAATTTTGAAATAAATAACATTTTCACAAAGTTGACCTCCGAAACTCAATTTTACAACTTTCCAAACTGAGGGTCAAAATGAGATATAAAAGCCATAAAACCATATCAACCATATTACCACCCTATAATCGACATTCCAAATCTGCTGGCATAGTTCGTTTTGCCATCCGATGGCAAAATCAATAAATATTGAATGAAGTCAACTTTAAGGCTTTTCAGGTCACTAAAAACCAAAATATCACTTATATCACAATGAAATGCATCGAAAACCATGCCAATCATCTCCCTACCCAATAAATACCACAAAGCAACCACAAGGAGGGTTAAAATGATCAAATCATATAAAAATAAATATTTTACATAAATTACCAAAAATCAAATTGGTACCAGTTCTTATCTCTAAACTGAGGCAACATTTGCCATTAATGGCACAACTTTAATTATACTGTACCAATAATATTATAGGGTATGAAGCTTGCATTCTAGGGCTGAGATTAGTTGTTGAAATGAGAGTTCAGGAATTATTAGTGTTGGAGAATTCAAACATGCTAGTTTATTAGATTCAAGGAGATTGGGAGACGCGTGATTTAAAACTCATACTGTATCAACAATGCTTGCAATATCTTTGTCGGAATTTTATTTTGGTAAAGTTTAGGCATATCCGAATAATTCACAATGAGATCACTGATGCTTTAGCCACTTGTCTTTAATGCTCCAACATTCTGATAAGGCTTATTCCATCTAATGCATATACTGAATCATGATCAACATGCTTATTATAATACACTTGAAGAGAAACTCGATAGTCAACCTTGGTTCCTTGACATTAAATGATATATTCAATCAAGAGAATATCCAACACATGCCACCAGTGAGAAAAAAAGGGACTATTAGGCATTCGGCTAGTGGATGTTTCTTAAGTAGAGGAATTCTGTATAAGAAAACTCTCAAGCTAGGACTTTTGAGGTGTGCAGATGCTAAGAAAGCTTCAACAATTATCATTGAAATACATTTTAGATTATATGGAATTGTTATGTCTTGTCAAAGAAGATACTTCGAGCGGGTTATTATTGTCTTACTATGGAAAAGAATGCTATCCGTTTTGTTGGAAAATGTCATCAATGTCAGGTACACTACAATTTGATACATTCTTCTCCTACTGAGTTACATACAATGTTTGCTGATGGCTTTTCATTGCTTAGTAAATGGATGTGATTGGATCGATTAAATCGAAAGAGTCAAATGGGCATAGATACAGTTTGATGGCTATTGATTATTTTACAAAGTGGGTAGAAGCAACAACCTTTAAGTCAGCCATAAATAAAGCAGTTGTAGATTTTTTTCATACTAAGATCACTTATATATTTGGCATTACAAAGGTGATAATTACAGATAATGCTGCCAATCTAAAAAGTCATTTGATGAAAGAGATATGCCAACAATTTAAATTATGCATCAAATTTGCACTTCATATCGTTCAAAGGAAAATGGCATCGTAGAAGCTACTCATAATTATATTAAGAAGATACTACAAAAAAATGGTCAAAGGATCTAATCAATGGCGTGAGAAGTTGTCTTTTGCATTGTTAGGCTATCGCACAACTGTTCTCACTTTAACAAGGGAAACTCCATATTTAATAGTATATGAGACATAAGTTATCATTCCCGTAGATGTTGAAATTCCATCTCTTTGAGTCATTGTAGAAGCAGAGATTAATAATGATCAGTGGGTTAAGACCCGATTAGAGCAGTTGAGTTTGATTGATGAAAAAACTAACGTCAGTATGTCATAGCCAATTGAATCAAAAGAGAATAGCCCAAGCATATAATAGAAATGTACATCCCATACATTTTAAAGTCAACCAATTAGTATTGAAGAATATCCTCCCTTATTAGATTGAAGCTATAGGAAAGTTTTCCCCAAATAGGCAAGGGCCATTCAATATGAAGAAAGTGTTGCCCAATAGAGCTTTATATTTGACAAATATAGAAGTCAAAATAGTAGAAATGACTATAGATATCGATACAGTTAAAAGATAATTATGTATGATCTTTATCCTCCATTACTTCTATTGCATGTTTAATACTTGTATTTTTAAAAGGTTGATATGATACAAGGAATTTTATTCCACTGTCCCAATATCGTGTCATCCTTTGTTTACCCTTTTGAGCTTTGATCTTATTTTTCTTTCATATCCCTCTTTTGTAATAAAAAATAGAGTCAGAAAAGACAAGACTGTCAAGAAAAATAGAGTAAAAAAGAGTACCAAAAGAGAAACATAAAAAAAGGAAAAACTAGTTTAAAGAAGAAAACCAAAAAAATAAAGAACAAGTTACTTGAACTATCTTTGACCTGATTCTTGCTACAACAAGATACGTAGGTAACCCTACTCTGCGATTCGGTCTAACCAAATAAATAATGTATAATTACCCAATTAAAAAAAACTTAGGCAAGAGTTAATCTTTGTTTCTTGAGTCGATTTCAAAATTTGTAAGTATCACCCCATTTCAAGTGTCATTTGAGCCTTATGCCATCCTTCTTTCTAACCTTATCCAAAAGACATGTTACAATCAAAGAAAAACCTTCAGATTAATCTTTGAGAATGTTAAGGCTAAACATATGATGGATATATGATGTATTTTTTATACTACTTTTCTACATCATCATAAGGAAATATGAGAGAAATGAAAATGAGAGTCTTAATTATGAAAAACCTTATGGGCACCGTAGGGAGATGGTAAGCTGAGAGAAATAAAAACGTAAGTCTTATTGGTGAAAAACCTTAAGGGCACCATAAGGTTATGGTGAGTTGAGAGAAATAAGAAAATGATAGAATTTTATTGATGAAAACCCTCATGGGCACCATAAGACTATTGTGAGTCAAGAGAAATAAAAATAAAAGAGGCTTGTTGGTGAAAAACCTTTAGGGTATCACTAGTCGAATGAGTTATACGAATCCAATGGGTTTGTAGAAGCAACTCAGTTTTAGGGTAATTAACTTAGCAATAACTGGTGAAAAGTCTGGATAGAAAGATCAGGCAGCTTAATCCAAAATGCATTTCATAATCGTTAGAGTTGGTTGTCATATTCAATTAAGTTTTTCTTTTCTCTATTTTTGGAAAAAGGGTCATTCATTTTCTTTTTCTTTCTTTTACATATTTGCATTTTTATTTTCTTATATCATTTACCAAAATAAGAAACTCATCATAATTTCTTTATATCTTTGAGTCAAATCTGTGTCAAAATAAGTGAGAAAGGATTTCAAAACTTTCTACCAGTTTTCTCACTTGCTATATCTAAGGACCAACACATGAAAGAAACTTGATCATAAGTCAAAACAAGGCATGAAGAAAGTTTGGTCAACAGACACGTTCTAAATTTATGGAAGTATCAGGGTACAAATGGTTTATCTCAAAGACATGGTCAAATAGAAATTCAGTGTTTGAATAAAGTTACTCCCTTTAATCTGAGTTTGGGTCAATGGTGTGAAAAATCAAGGGCAAATATCAGAAATATAAAATAAAAATGAAGGGGACGAGTGCTGGAGCATGTGCCACTAAGTGTTTAACTAACAAATTTATCTTTGTTGAAATAGAGAAAAATTTTGTTCACTGAGTTTAGGTGCCTTTGGAAAGGCATATCCTTGAGTTTTCATATGGTTCAAGACCCTTTTGGAAAATAGTACTTTACTTTCTGCTTAAGACCCTCTTGGAAAATGAGACTTTACTTTATGTTAAGGACCCTTCTAAAAAATGGAACTTTACTTTCTACTTCGGACCTCCCTAGAAAATGGGACTTTAATTTCTACTCAGGACCTTCCTAGAAAATGGAACTTTACTTTCTGTTCAGGACCCTCCTAGAAAATGGGACTTTACTTTCTATTCAGGACCCTCTTGAAGAATGGGAATTTATTTTTTGTTTAGGACTCTCTTGAAAAATGGGACTTTATTTTTTGAAAAAATGGGATACTTCTTTATCGTAATCTTTATTTGGGATAACCCTTGTTCTAGTTTTAACTTAGATTTTAGGAGCCTGGAGAATAGGGTGAAGAAATTTCAATTCAGGAGCCCTTCTGGAGAATAGAGTAAAGAAATTGCAAGTTAGGAGCCCTCTTAGAGATTTGGATGAATAAATTATAAGTAAGGAGCCCACCAAGAGAATAGGGTGAAAAATTGTAAGTCAGGAACCCGCCTGGAGAATAGGGTAAAGAAATTGCAAGTCAGGAGTTGAAGAATAGGGTGAAGAAATTACAAGTCTGGAGCCTTCCTGGAGAATAAGGTAAAGAAATTGCAAGTTTGGAGCCCGTCTGGAGAATAGGGTAAAGAAATTGCAATTCAGGAGGCCGCCTAGAGAATTGGGTGAAGAAATAGAAAGTTAGGAGCCCGCTGGAGAATTAGGTGAAGAATTTAAAATAGAAATTCAGGAGCTCGCCTAAGAATAGGGTAAAGATTTTAAATTGTAAGTCAGGAGCCATTGGAGAATAGGGTAAAGATTTTCAAGTTCAAGTTCTAGTTTAGAAGTCCCTCCTGAAGAACATTGTCAATTTTCAAGTTTATCTCCAATACCAAATTTGGCATGGGAAAAGAATCTATTTTTAAGTTCAACCCAAAGAAAAGAAGATAATTTATCACTTGAGAAAGCATTGAAGAGTCAATTCAAGAATCAAGAGAAGATGCATAGATATGATTTTTGTAATTTCATTAATCTTTTTAAATTGTAATTTTTATTTTTGATGTAATGACAGAGTCGCAGATCGAAACCTCGATAGGACCTTACTCGACTCTCCAAATTGGTATAGTCCATCTCTTTTTCAACCCTTTGAACTACATGCGACCTGACTTCCTTATAACTCGAGATAGGTAGGATTTTCAAAACCAGGACTCCGTCGTACTCTATCTTCTTTTTTCTTCCATTTGAATAATTATTGGGCCAAATTTTATCTCATTGTCTACTTTTTTATTTGTAAACACTTCGTGTTTACAATTAAAAGAGGGCATGATATAGACACGTAATTTTGAACTTCTCAATTTTATATTTCAATTTATCTATTAACCACATCCTTACCACGCACTCGTACGCTACCTAATAATTCCTTCACAAAAGATAAAAATAATCAACCATTAACAAAAATACCCACCCCAATATTCTTCACACTACCCACCCAACCCTTTTAGCCATGTGTCCCCCCTCATTCCATGACTCACTTTTTTCCTAAACTATACATACAATATAAACACATAATAATAGAAAGGAGAGAGAAAAGATGCCCCTACACTATGCGCACATGCACAACTCTATATACTCATACAAAAGAAAGAGTAGGAGAAGAGATATATATAACACAAATGCAAAAATTGGAAACGATCAAAGAGATGAGGAGAATGGAGCTACTATCTCTATCCATCACCGGAGCTCACTGTTTTGGTGAACCAGCTTTAGCATTGCCCTCCAAACTACACTAAAAAATAACATACCCATAATTTAAAAACTCAAACAAAACCACCTAAAATCTACTGGAAAGCTGACCCATTCCCCACCCCAAAATAGATCTATTTTTCGACCAACTCTGACCAAACTCACCATAAACCACCCGACAAACCCTGATATATCGACCCTTTTTCATTTTCCAAGAAAACTATCTTTTAACCTCCAAAATTTGGAAATTTTTGTATGAATACATATGGGTATAAATCAATAGACTGGGTTGTTCAAATTTGAATCTTTCCATTGAGTTCTTAGTGGGTTAATGATCAATTTGAGGTTTCTAGTGTTTGTCTAAATTCAATTTGGGCTTTTATTTTTGTTTTGAGATTGTTAATTTTGGGTTTCTTGGATTTGGGTTTGATTGAGTTGGTATGTTCATTTGTTGAGGTTTGATTTGAGTTTTTAGTTGCGGTTCTATTCTAGGAGATCATTATAATTGAAAGGCATCAATTAAGGTTCATTCCTCATTCCTCCTCTCATTCTTGAACAATCTTAAATTTTTTATACTTTATGTGGTGAATTCATAATGTGTGAATTTTGCTTTATCTAATTTTATTATGTTTGGATCATTGAGAATGATTATTGATATTGATTGATTGTTCCACTTGAATTGGAAATTGAATGAGTTGAATTCAATTGGGGTAAATCATAATTCGGGTAGCAATTGAAAATTGATAAAGTGAATACGATTGGCTTGCTTTGATTCATTGGTTTTTGTTAATTCAGAATAGGCATTAATTTTGTTAAACTTGGTAGTATCATAATTAGGCCCTCATATGGGGTAGGTAAATTTTAGGATTCCATATCAATTAATTTTTTGAATTTTTTTGATTTGTTTTCTATTTGTATCGTACCTAATCTAAATATATTCATTTTTTTTGCCTGGGAATGCCTCGTGAGATTCTGTACTTGGTAGTGTTTGTGGACAAGACACAGGATGTCAGGCGGAGCATTGTTTAGGGTTAGTTTAGGATAGAATAGGTTTACATTTCCGTATTATTCTATTTTTCGGACTGTATAATCGGACTGGACATTATTTTGTTTTGAATTCTTGTTTTGTTTTTTTGTTTCGTGTACTTTTTTTGTGATTTTATTCACTTCATAGAATAAAATTAGCCGATACAATTTAAGGAAGAAACCGTGATCGAACCACGAGATTGAGGGTGCCTAACACTTTCCCATCAGTCAACAACATTCCTTAATTAAAACCTCTATTTGTAGATCAATATTAAGAGTTAAAATCATTTTGTCAAAAGGGAATTTCAAAGGTGACTTGGTACACTGGATTTATGCCAAGCGGTGACTCAGATTAATTATAAAATTCCTTTTTCAAAATTTTTTTTCATTTTAGTCACTTTCATATTGAAAACCTTTTCAAACTTAAAATCTCAATTTTTTTGGTAAAAAAGGGGGTGTGACAGTAACCCCTACAATCAAACTTTGTAGGATCAACTCAATTTATCTTGGGGGTAATAGTCAGGCTCAGGGACATAATTTTCAATAATATACTCAAACCATTAATGTAAAAAGATGCTGAAACAAATCATGGTTAGCCAAGTAGAGATACAAGTAGGATATGCAATGCTTGTTGTGAATCAAAACAAGATGGTTGTAGACCTTCAAAACTAGCAACTTCATACTCACACTTTAGAGAAAGAAATAAGCATAATATCTCAAGCCCAAAATACAAGACCTCAAGGGGGTTTGCCTAGTAATAGAGAGAATCCCAAATAGGTTATGGCAACCACTTTTAGGGAGTGGTAGAGACTTGAAAGATGTACCAACAAAGCATAATCATAAGGTGCAAGTAGAGTTGACAAGACCAATTCCTAAGGAAAAATAAGTCCCAAAGAAAGTGGTTGAAAAGAAAGAGACTGAACATGATGAGAAAGAATCAAAGAAACTACCACCACTATTTCTTCAAAAGATTATGAGAGCCAAAGGGAATGCTTGTTTAATAAGTTCTTTGAAATATTCAGAGAACGTCACATTAACCTTTATTTGTTAGATGTTTTGTAGAAATACTCAAGTATGGTATGTACTTGAAGAATGTGGTCACGACAAGAGTAGACTTGGTAATATTAACACTGTGGCACTTACTGAATAGTGAAACTCTATGATTATGACCAAAATGCCCAAAAAGCTCAAAGACCTTGGGAGTTTCACCCTTCCCATATAAATTTATGAAAGTGATATTATTCAATCTATAAGTGACTTGGGGGCAGGAATTAACTTTATTCCCCTTTAAGTTTAATACTCTTAGGTTGGAAAAGTTAAGGCCCTCCTCAGTTGGGATACATGTAGCGAAAGAACTAAAGTGGTCCCAAAAGGACTTATAGAGGATGTTATCATTAATTTTGGTAAGTTCATTATCCCTCCTGGATTTATTATTCTTGACTATGATGTAGATGACAGGTTACTAATCATCTGGGGATTTCCACTCTTAAATATCGGTAGAGCTTTGATAGATGTGAGAAAGAGCACGCTCAAGATGAGACTGAATGATGAAGAGGTGGTATTTAGAGTGTATAAAGCACTTGACACTCCCTCACATTATAGATATCTATGAATGATCAAAACTATATAAGTGGATAAGTGTGGGGTGGATGAGTGCAAACTTTCTATTACCCCTTTAGACTCTCTCATGGAGTTGTCCAAAGTGATGACTAAGTCTAAGATTGAAAAGCATGAATTGAACCTTGAAAAAGTGAATGTGAGAAAATTATTAGAAATTGAGTCTGGGCATTCTAAAGTTTAGAAAAAAAGAAGAAAATGGGCCCCGAAAGGGTAGAAAAGTAAAAGAGACTAGGGCAGCAAAGGATGAGAGACTATGGATAATAGTGATGTTGTGACTCATGTCATGATATTTAATCGGGCGCTTCTTGGGAGGCAACCCAAGATAAGATAGTTTTTTTTTATGTTTTATTTTTTAGTATCACCGTTGGTTTTGGTTGTGTTTTATGTTGACACGTTAAAGAAAAGTCTGAGTACCTGAGATTTAAGTTAAGAAGAATGGAAAAAACTAAGTATGGGGTCCTCCAGACCCTTTTGATGGATATGATGCTACTAGATAGGCCTAGAGTACTCAAGGAGTATTTCTATTCTTAAATTTTTAATTTATACTCAGGGAATAAAGTGTAATTTAAAGTATGGAGTGAAGAATATTTTGATTTATGCTTAGGGTGGAGTGTCCTATAGGAGTCTTTTTTTTTTGCTTATGTTGCTAAACAAAAATGAAAATACAAAAACGATTTTTTTCATAGTTTCAGTTTTATTTTTAAAATTTTTTCTTAGGAGTACACTACATTCACCTCTTGGTTTTTCTTTTTAGTTCTTTATTGAGGGGTGACTTTGAACCGACTATCTTTTTTAAGGAGTAAGTATCAAAACTTTTAGTTAGAGTTTAGGGAATTTTCCTGACGCTGGATGGATGACGGTCATCTTGAGGGAAAATTAGTCATTCGGATTTAGTACTTAGATTCACTAGTTATATAATGGATGCTCTTGTTAGGCTTCATGAATATATGATGCTTAAAAGAATGTTAATGAATTGAATGACTACTTTTTGAGACACCAATGCTCATTTGTTTGACTCTTTTGTTATTTTAGCTTAAATTTGAATTCTTACAATTACTTGATTGAAAGTCTATAGGAATCCTTTTTTATTTGAACATGTGCCATGTGTGTGAGGTTTTTGTTGTATTCCATAATTGCATATTGTTATCTAGAACTTTCCTAGTGTGTCTGAAAAGGAAAATAAAGAATGTTGATTTTAGGAGATGATATAGGCATTTTCTTGATAGCCATATTTTATACCTTCTTTATCTATCCATAATACATGATCTCAGTCATCCCCGTTGATCCTTTATCCTATTGTTTGGTAGCCTCATATATAGATTATTTATTTTCTTTCAATTGACCATAATTTGATTCAAAACTCCTAAGTGCTCTAGTTGAAAAGTTAAGATGTTAAGGAGAGAAAAGTCAAGAAAGGAGAAAGTGAGGTTGAAGCTCCCAAAATAATAGCTATTGGTGTGGTGAAAAAGTCTATGCTTTGATGGGAGGGAGTAAAATAAAAGAGCTAAATGTCCTAAGATAATAGTCAAAAACTCCCCACTAAAAGATGTGCAAGTTAACTTAAAAAGGGGGCAAAACAAAATACAGTTGCGGAAGAGAAAAGAGGTGAAAAATAGGTGGTTGAAGAATGAGCTAAATGAATAGTGTGATGTATTAAATCTCTAGGGAAACTTAGCTAGTATTTTTTACCCAAAATAGTTCCTACCTGTCCCTTAGCTTACATTACAGCCCTTGAAGTCCTACTTGATCATGAGCTTTGATATTCTTATATTAGTTGAAGTACTACTCTAAGGGAAAGATTATGGTTAATCTTATATTACATGTAAATTCTTTGTGAGAGTGAGCATAATTCTATTCTTATACCTCGACACATCAATTTTTTCCTCTCTCTCATTGTTAACCCTAAATGTCCTAATATCAATACTGGCATGGACGGAATGGCCACTGACCAACCTCAAGGGATTGGTCAGCAATACTCACTCACATCACCATCTAATTTTCTAGATTTATATAATCAAAACACCCCTAAGATTCCTATATCTCCTTTTGAGAGTACTGTTTTTCCTAGCGTCGAGGTGAATCCCATAATTACTACTTTTCCTTCCAAGCCTATTGATTTGCCTAGAAAACAGAAGAAGAATGAGGAAACAAGAAAAAAGATGAAATAAATGGATCTTATGAAGCCAAATAACAATTCTCAATAAGAAAAAAAGACCTTTCGTGATACAATAGAGATTAAGCCTGTGGAATATAATAATGGAGTGCCTTGAGTAACATGGACTGAGGAAGAAGTTCAAAAGATTAATGTGCTAGAGGATCTAAAATTAGAAGTTATTGGTAAATTCTCTTATGGTTGGCCAGAATTGGAGTATTTGAGGATTCAAATACCAAAATAGTGTAAGGTGAAACGAGATTGCAAAATTGGTCTTCTAAGGAATAGGCATATATTGATGCGTTTTAACCTAATGCAGGACTTTGTAAATATGTTGTCCAACAATGTTTACTATATTACTATAAAGGATGGTGTGGCATATCAAATGAGACCCTCATTATGAATGATACCAAAATTTAAACCAGATATGGAAACTACTTAAGCTATGGCATGGATTTCTTTTCCGGATCTATTGCCTAAAATTTTTTGAAATAATCTTTGTTCTCATTGGTTGCTATAGTTGGAAATCCAATTCACTTGGACATGAACACTATTAATAAAATGCGCCCTAGTTGTGCAAAGTTAAAGTCCAAGTTGATTTGATTCTAAGTTACCACAATGTCTGGAGATAGAAGTGGTGAACAATAAGACCAAAGAAACCAGGGTACAAGTGATAAAGATTCATCATGACATATTGCCTAAGTATTGTCAAACATACAAATTACAAGTACACAAGGAAGATGACTGTATAAGCTTACATCCAGAGTTACAAATGAAGAAAATGGAAGACAAACATGAAGGGGAAGGGAATAACATTATGGACCAAAATAACACTATGGCGTAAAGAAGTTACATAAATGGAAAGGTGGTTCTTGCAAAGTAAAATCCAACAAGGAGAAGATTCAAGATAGATAAGGGAGTATTGAGTGCACCTGCAAATTCACAACCCAACAAAGGTGTTAGCTCTTCTCATTCTTTTAATGTATTGCAAGATGATGAGAATGGGGGCACCGGCAAATATGTTGATAGTGGGAAGTTAGACCAAAGTTCATCTCAACAAAGTGAAAGTCAAGCATCATTGATATACAAGGATGAAGGTCATCACTAGAAGCAACAACAAAAGGAGAATGCTTCAAATAATGATGATGAAATGCATATCAAATGTCAATATTAAAG
Organism: Capsicum annuum; assembly: GCF_002878395.1. Lineage (NCBI taxonomy): Eukaryota > Viridiplantae > Streptophyta > Magnoliopsida > Solanales > Solanaceae > Capsicum > Capsicum annuum. The sequence continues at coordinate 202,790,359 of NC_061113.1, read as the reverse complement.
AGCATAATTTCACAAAAGTAACAATAATAATGTGCCAACTCTTAAACATTGACAAGATGTTGATGCACTAGATACACACAGTAAAAAAAGTGCGATAAATATTGACATAGAGAAAAGAGAAAAAGGAAATATTAACAACAACAAAAGTGAAATAATCAGTGGAAGCAGCAGTCATAAAAAAGATATTACAATTGATTCACCCAGCTCACAGGAGGACAATAATATAGTTAACAATGAGGATAAAGAGATGGAGTTGAGTATCACCTGTAACAATGAGCATGGTACTGATGGGTCCTTGGAAACAACCAACGAAATAGAGATTATTGATACAAATAATGTAGAGAAAGCTTTGGCTAATGCCATTTACCATGATCCTTTGAGTGTGGACACTACAATGGCAAGAGTAGATGATTTAATTGGAATATATCCACCTGCAACAAAGGCAAAGATGTTGGAATTGACATCAATAGATGAAGTGGAGCATGCAGGAGCATTGTAGAATCTTCCATCCATAAAATTACAGGAACAACAAATCATGATCATAGAGAATAAGCACAATAAATTAGCAAAAGTAGCAGAGCTACAAGTCAATATAATTCAAATACATAGTTCTCCAGTTCAACTATTTCATAATATTATATCCTATCAGTTGACAAAAAGTACTACACAATCAAACACCAATAAAAATATGGAGAAAATTCAACATAAAGAAGAAGAAGATGGAAAACAAAATACTGATAAAGTGTTAAAAAATTGACAGGACCTAAATCAGGGCCTCATCGTAATGGGCATCCCAAGTTCAATAGGGACTGGAGACCACCCCTATTACCCAACCCAACCAACCTATGCATCTCCTGAGTTGGATGAATTCCTAACATATAGAAAGATAGAGTTATTGTAAAATCCAAGACTCTGGGATAGGTCTATGACTGTGACCACCCAAATGAGCCTAGCCGCATGATTCCAACCAATAACCAATACCAAACCAAACTATATTCCAGAATCATAACCTTATGAGTTATAAAATAATTATATAGTCCCAAAATAAAAGAGGATGGAACAACCAACAATACAGTCAACCGATATTATCCCCAATACCAATACCAATACTAAGGCTAACATCAATACCAATCCTTCCCATACCAACTCATAGTAGTTCCACAAAAGCCTCTAATAAGAAGATAACCAATATCCGGTTGGGACATGCCCCTAACCATATCCAAAACTAATATCGATAAAATAACTAAAGTATATGAAAATGTCCATATCATAAAATGGAGCCTTCCATAAAGATGGAAGCTCACCACTTCAATCTAAAAGTTGATCCCAAAATTCGATCACTAGGCAGAAGAAGTAGAACAGTCGATTCCTTATCGTGTGGGGATACAGTCTCCCTAAGATGGGTTAGTGAGTGAATGCTAGCATGAACTCAGGATAAGGATAAAATAATGTCATCCAGTAAAACCAAGTAAACCAACCATATTCATATAAACCATACAGATATGTATATATAACCATGCCGAGAAAGGGAATAGAGTTTAGCATGTATTTAAAACCATTAACCTGGGTATGTGTAGATCAATCATCCTTAACCACCCACAGGCTATATGGGTCCAATGTAACCCCCTAAAGGGCCCCGAACACGTAGTCACATGAACCATAGATATCATAAGAGTAGGGGATTCCCAAGTGACCTTAGCTCTCCATAATACATATGTACAGTATACTTAAAGGATTCTCGTGTATCTCATAATATCATATATGGTTGCCATGACCAATCCCTTATGTCGTCAAACATAAGTTTCTAGTGTTCATTCATTGAACTCCCACCTTCACGATTAGCTGTCATATCCTACCATTATTGCCCAATTAAAACTATTTCCAACCAACCAATTCATTATTCCATTTATTATTAACTAAGGCTATTAATAGTGATATCGTCTTACCGACTATAACTTGCAAGTATTGTCCTTAGCCAAACCTTATAAGGTAAAGGGATTCCCATGTGCCCATTTACCAAGTTAACTTGGGAAATCCTATGTACCCCACAAGTGTTTCATTATATTTTCTTGGGGGATTCCATTGTACCCCATAAGTGTTCCATTATGTTTACTTGGGGGATTCCATTGTACCCCACAAGGATGTTTATTAAAACCAAACCATTACTTTAACCATTACAAACCATTTAAACCATTAATACCATTTAGAGTTCCATTACAAAACCATACCGTGCAATAATTCCAGTAAATATCCAATAATATAGTAAAAGCATTATCATGGGCATTTTATCAAACATGTTGGGGGCATAGTATTTCTAAAACCAAAGCCAATTTATAAGTAACCATTCCCATGCAATAAATAATCCAAAACCACCATTATAGAATGTAATAACATAATAAAAACATGGGAAAAACATAACCAAGCATTTATAACCAAAACCCCAACACATATTTGAATACCCAAAAACCATTCAATAAATCATGCTATGAAAACATAGTATAAAACCATGTCTTTAATTGGAACAAATAATGAGGAAAGAGTACATGCCTTAATTGAGAAGATAATGGAGAGAAGTCTCCAACACAAGCCCCAAATTAATCCAATACAAGCCCCAAATTAATCCTTAAGATAAAACCCTAGCTTCATTTGCCCATGAACTTTAGAAAGGATTAGAGAGTGCTTTCTAAGTATTAATGAATAGAATAATAGGGCAAATAACCTCCCAAGTGAGTTAAAAGTCATGGGAAATATCCAGATTTCCCTCACATAAACTACATAAAAATCATGTCATAGGGTATGACTACCCTATACAAATCGTACCCACCTATACGAGTGGTAACCACCCCTCGTACCTAAGGCCTCTCAGTTGGACCCAACACTGTCCAAGTTACGACTCACCTAGAACAAGTCATAACCAACTATACGACTGTTACCCTAGACCCGTACCCCTGGTACAGTAGAATTAGGAGAGGTTTGAACACTTTCTATCATATGAGTCTATGGTACAACTCGTACCTTAGGTTATGGATCATGGAGAGCCAATTATACTCAGATCCAACTTAACTTTTCAAGTCTAAGATTAAGTGAAGGATGAGACCAAACCCAATAATCTATATCCACTAATATGACTCATATCCACCAAGTTGTATCCATTCCAGGAACCAAATTCAACCCACCATCCAACACTGGTCAGCTTACGACCAATCCATACCACTCGTACCCTAGTGTATGACTCATTCCCCCTGGTCATAAATTTTCCAGAAACTAGAAATCTGAGAAATTTTCTAAGGGTCAAAAACTCAAGGTGTTATAAAAATGCAGGTTTGTCTCCTCGAAAAAATACAATTAGAAAGAAAGGGAAAGCTAAGGCTGAAACTAGTAAGCCTACAAGGAAAATTCTAAGGAGGAATATTAGATCAATTAATAAATAAATTTGAAAGCGTGTGGAATATTAAATTGGTACGATCACAACATTTATTTCACAGAGTCCAAATGCATCACATAAATCATAATTTTTTTTATGATTTCTCAAATAAAACCTTTTAAAGATTCAAGATACATCTAAAAAAATGAAAGAAGTCTATGGATAGATTATGCAAATTATAACATGAATGGAAAGATTTGGATCTTTATACAGGAGAATATTTAGGTGGAGGTTCTATCTGATTCTGAGCAGTAGATACCCATTAAATTATCTTTTCAAGATGGTCAACAAATTATGTCTACAATTGTCTATGTTAAATGAAATGATATGGAGAGGCTTGAGCTATGGGATGATATTTATAATTTAGGACAGAACATAAAACTTTCCTGGATAGTGGGTGGTGATTTTAATGAGGTGATGAATGAAGAGGAGAAAATAGAAGGACTTCTAGCTTATCCCAATGACTATGAAGATTTTACATTTTGTATTAATTCATGTGAGTTATTTGATAGTAACTTCAAATGAAGTCCTTTTACATGGTGTAATGGAAAAGCAGATGGAGAATGCATTTTTTAAAGACCTGATAGAATTGTTATTAATCAAGCTTTTCTTAGTTTGATGGGGTGTGTAGCGATGGAACACTTGTCTAGACTAGACCTTATCATGCTCCATTTGTGTTAGCTTGTAGAGATCATGTTAGCATTTTCATAAACCTTTTAAGTTTCTGAAGTTCAAGATAGAAAAAGAAGATTTTAAAGAGTGGGTATAACAATCCTAGGTTTCTGATGAGTCAAAGGAAATCTTTATTAATTTAAAGTGGAAAATGAAGAAGACCAAGTTAGCCCCGACTAAACGGAGAAAAAAATATTTTTGGTAATATTTTGAAGAAACTATCAATTTGGGAGGAGATTGTCAGAATCAAGGAGGATTTATTGGAAGAGTTTCCTAATGCAGTTAACAGCTAAGTAATTTGAAGGGCTCAAGTTGAATTTAAACAATATCTACACTATGAGGAAGAATTTTGGAAGGAAAAATCAAGTATTCAGTGGCTTACTAAGGGGGATGAAATACAAGATTTTTTCATAGTCTAGTAAACGGAAGGAGGAAGAGATTAGAAGTAAAAAAAAACTCAAGATAATAATGGTGTTTAGGCTGAAGGTAATGAAAAGGTGGTAATAAAGGCTATTGAGTTTTTCCAGGAGTAATTTCCTGAGATCACAGAGATGGTGGATCTTTCACTTGTGAATCTAGAGTCTAGATTAATTACTGATGAGGATAATTTGGTCTAAATGAGGCCCCAACTGATACATAAATAAAGAAAGTGATGTTTGAATTAAATGGTGATAGTTCTAGTAGACCTGATGGATTTATAGGCTTATTCTATAAAAAAATATTAGGATATTATGGGTGGAGATATTATCAAGGTGGAAAATGCCTTTTTTAACTATGGTACTTTGCCTAAATCCATTACTCACACTAATTTTGTCTTATTATCAAAAAAAAAAAAAAGTCTTACCTTTTTTTTTATTTAAGGCCTATTAGTTTGAGTAATTTCTTGAATAAAGTTATTTCAAGAATCATTACTGATAGATTGGAAGAGTTTTTGCCCAAAATCATTTCACAAAAGTAATTAGGTTTTGTAAAAGGGGGGAGCATTACTGAAAATATACTTTGGCCAAGAGATCATTACAAATCTCAAAAAAAAGCAATAAGAATGAAAATGTGGTTATTAAGCTTGATATGACAAAAGCTTATGATAAGGTAGATTGGAAATGTTTTATGAAAGTATTAGAACAGATAGGATTCAACAGATAATTTGTAGACAAGGTCTAGAGACTAGTGTTGAATATTTGGTACTCTATTCTCATATGGAACAAATATTGTAAAAGATAGACCTTAAGTAGTGGAATGGAAAGGAGGTTCTCAGGCTTGGAAACTTATGCTTTAGTAAATAAAGTATATAGATCAGGAGATTTGGTGGGAACCAAAATGTGGACATTCTAGTATTTGGTTTGCTAATTAGACTCAATTGGTGGCTTTACATTTACATTTTCCTATTTCTATGTCTCCTCATTTGCAAGCTGAAGAGGTGAAACAATTAATGCTTTAGGAAAGGTGGAACATTGACTTACTGCATTAGTTATTTCCTAAGAAAGTTTGTGATCATATTGCTGATAAAATTTGGGTGATAGAAGAGACTGAAGTTTGGGACAAGCCCAGTTTTATGTTGAATAGTACATGAAGATTCTATGTTAAAAGGGCATAGGAAGCTTTGATATTACCAGGTGCTACACATGAAGTTTACAAATATACTTGGGAAAAAGAATCCTTTATAAGATTTCTTTCTTTATGTGGAGATTATGGATAAAAGGAATTCCAATAGGAGATTTTCTAGTGAGAACAAGAATAGAAGATAAAGTATTATGTTGTTGTTGTAATAGCTCTGTACATGAAACTTTTGACCATTTTTTTATCTTATGTCCAGTAGCCACTATGGTTTGGAATATTTTTGTTACAACAGTTAGTGTATATGGTCCTTTTTAGCAAATAAAGGATACTATTTACAATGGTGGGAGGCTAATTGTGCTTCTAAATTAAGGACTCTATACAATGCTATCCCATCTTTTATTTTATGGAGAATTTGGAAGAGAATAAATACCATCAAGTATGGAGGAAGGATATCAGTATATAGGTTAATTTTAGAGTTGGTCAATGAATAAATACTATCAAGCATGGAGGAAGGATATCAGTATATAGGTTGATTTTAGAGGTGGACAGTGATAAGTGGTGAATTTACCACTTATTTACACACAATATTCGTGCACATTACCATGTTTTGAATGAATGAGTGAGACATATTTGTGATTAAATACACTAATATCCAATTTATGCAGACACATAGGTAATGAGATGAAAATATATGGATGCAAGCTGAAAAAGATCAAAAGAAGGAAAAAAAGTGCAATTTGAAGACTTGGAGCATAACATAACCTTAGTAACCACAATTATGGTCTAAGGACCATGATTGCGGTCAGCCAATAAGGTTAACATACTGTGATCACATGGCTCTGACTGCGGTCACAATAGCCACAAATGCAAATAAATTCCCGCAATCGTGGCCTAGCAAAAAAATAGCCCAAGGAAAAAGATATAAATGCACACAATTGTTCCCAAATTTTTCTTAAGAGTCTCAAACCTATATCTTGGGAGAATCCATCAGTTTTCAATTATTGAAACTTTTTCTACTTCTTAGTTTTCATTTTTGGAGGACAATTATTGTATTAATTTTGGGTGAAGAATACATTGGAGTAACTTCCAAGTGAAGGATTAGCAAACTCCCATTGAAGATTTATTGAATTTCAAAGTTTGAAGTAACATTCACTTAGTCTTTCATAAATCAAATCAATGGAGATTTTGGGTATATCTTTGCTTATTTATCTTATGAGTAGCTAGTTCTTCCTCTTGGGGTTATGTTAGAATAAGGTGAAAGTGTGTATGGGTTGCATTTGTTTTCTTCAATTATTAACTCATATTGATTGGTTTTACAAATGCTTGATTTTGATGGGCGGTCTATTTTTGGTTATACATACATTTTCACAAATAAACTGTCCAAGACTAATTATTTTAGATATCTCTTCACAATAATTGTGATGGAGAAATGACCAATTAAAATTGAATGAATTTAAAATAATGTTACGACATGCGCCACACCCCTTCAATTGTTCCACAGTGTAATTGTAGAGAATTCTTGTCTTATTTTCCACATGGTTATTTCCTCCATTGATATATACAAAGTTTCTATTATAACATGGAATTTTTTGGTGAAAGCATCAAATCTCCTAATAACCATATCATCCTTGACAAAGGGATGTGGGTAACCTAGATCCTTCAGCTATCCTTAAAAGAGGGTTGTAGGTGATATGAGCCATTGTGAACAATAACTTAGATACTAGCTATTCCGTCTTTGTTGTCTTAGAAATAAGCATAGATTATGGAATTGTTATGTCTTAGGCATCGTCCTAGAAATAAGGATGTCAAATTGAGGCTTTGTGATGTTTCATTGACCACACCCATGAGGTATTCAAAAGAATCCGTGGATGATAGTTTGGTACTTTGTCAAAAGGATAGTATCAAAATCTCTAACCAAGCCTACCCTCACATGTTCAAGCTAAAAATTGAAGTTGATTGTCTTGCACCCACATACTAGGTTTCCTTAGTAAGACATAAACCCAATATCCGTGCTTAATTGATTATACTCTAATTATTTGTATCCTCGAATTAGTCCTTTAAAAGTTCGTAAATAAACATTAGTTTGATACCCACTCAAACCCCCCATTTCTTTATATATTTGTATTCTAGGTTTGAATTTTAGAAAGTTTCATCTATTTCAAGCTAATTCAATTACCACTCACATTGTTCCTTGTGGATTCGACCCCGGCTCAAAATTGAATAAATATATCGATGACAACTGCCTTGCACTTAAATTGACGTGTAAGTGAAGCATTATTAGACAAAAATCTACATTTACTAATATCTTTTAGATATCCTTGGTTAAAGAATATTCCTAATAGTTGGCCTATATTGGTGCAATTTTTTGAATCATATACCCCCATCATTGATGCTAAAATTGTAAAGTGGGATCCTCCTTATGAAGGGGTTTATAAGTGCAACACTGGTGGGGCCTCAAAGAAAAACCCTAGACTAAGTGCAGATACTTTTTGTATAAAAAATCATGAGGGATGTTTTGTATTTGCTGAAGCCAAATTCCTAGGGAATATGACTAGTTTGGAAGAGGAATCTAAAGCTTCGAGGAAAGGTTTGGAACACTGTGTGAATAATAACTTGTTGCCTATGATTTTGGAGACAGACTCTTTGACTCTAAAAAATGTTCTAGCTGGAGTTTGGGAAATTTCTTGGTCCATAGTGATGGAGATTAAGAAGATAAATTTATTTAGAGTAGGGGTGCAAGTCAAAGTAGTACACATATACATAGAAAATAACATGGTGGCAGATTATTTCACTAACTAAGTTTTCTTTTTTACAGATTCAATAGGCAAGACATACAATAAAATTATGAGGTTCCAAATCAAGGAAGAGCTATTTTGAACATGGATAAAAATCAAATTCCTAATATATGGATTACAAAATATCAAAACATAGATTTTAAGCCACATGAGCCTAACTGCAATAGCTAACAAATAAAGACAATGTACAAGAGGCAAGCAAAGGATAACAAGAAGAACAGTAGTGCACGTACAAATAATGACATCATACATGTACACAAAACCAATATAAAAGAGTTCATGGAGACTAAGGCATAGACACAAAAATTAGATCTGAAGAATGTTAAGGTATACATTGATAATGGTCCACAAATATAATTACCTGATATCTTGGAAACAAATCTATTGTTTCTTGTTTCGTAGATAGTGGTATGATCTCCTTGTTTGAGCTCAATCTGTCATCAGTAATAAATAATTGAAATATTTCCATAAAATCAGTTAGGGGATTTTGTAAAAAGTAAAAAGTTTAAAGACGTAACAAAGAGATTGAAACCCAGGTCTGTTAAGAGAAGTAGAAGAAGTCTTCAATTGGAAGAGACCTTATGGCATTTGTGAGACTTGTAAATGTCTTGAATAAGATCATCCAAAACTTCTTTTCATATCAGATTCTGGAGGTTCTCTTTCTTGAAAAGTGAGGCATTTTCCTTATTTCCTTTAGCTCATTACTTCATCATCATTAGTACTGAGATTAATGAGTTGATAGAGATGAAGATGAAGAGCTAGTGTATTGTTTCCTTTTGAGCTTTCTGGAATTTTGTTAGCTTTCTTTTTTTTTTTTGGTTATTTTTACCTATTTCCAGGTTGGGTTTTGGGCCTTGACCTAGTTTTGGGTTGAGTTTGTACATATTTCTTTTTGTTTAATAAAAAGGCATATGGGGCCCTATGCCTTTACAAAAATATTCTTATACCTCTTCTTGTGTTAATATGCATATTGGTGAGTGATTATGGGTGACTCTCTTATTGTGAGGGTGGATGTTTAATGAAATATAGGTTAATTATATGATCTCTTGGTTAAGTAACATGCATGAGATTTTTAATTTTATGGAGTCAAGTCTTGAGGCTAGGAGGTATTGAGTAGCCATTCCTATGTTTAAAGTTGATTGTGTAACATGCTTGTTATGAACTTGCTACCTATGATAGTTATTGTAGTTCTAACTTGAGTATCTTTTTTCAATTGGTGATATTAGAGTCCTCAATGATGTAGATAAGTGTAAAGAGTTGTTCTAGGATGAACCCTAAGTGTGGGGTGGTTATCTTAGGTGTATTTATACACCTAAGTGTTATATCTACGCATGTTTAGCTTAGTTTGGAGAATGACTTAGTGTGTTTTGGTGAATACTTAGTGATATTTGTGTAACTGTATTATAAGACTCGTGTTTAGGTGGTTTATAGTGTAAATGAATCAATACAAAAGACACAGTGGGAAAGGAAAGATTAGACCAAATAACTAGTTTATCCAGACTAAGCTATACTTGTTCTGATATAATTTCTTATGTACTTTGTGTATTGTATGATCTAATTCTTGTGATGATCTATTTTAGGAGTATATTAGATCTACTATAGGTGACAAAGTAAGCTGCACATGAGCAACAAGTGATGATGGAAGATGAGTAAGCTTTATGTAAACTAAGAGATGAAGCTAGATGAAATTATATGTAGTTGCACTACCCTCCACACCGCGCCCTTCATTCCATAGAATTTTAAGCATGTACTACCTCCAAGATCATACTTTTAGATGTTCACCACATAGACACTTGAAATTTGCTACCGGTTTGGTTTTGTTAAAGGCTCCCTATCGCACACCCTATAGAAGAGGGATAAAGTTAGTATAAATTTCTAATTTGAGTTGGAAACATGTGTTACTTGTACCTACTCCCTATGGGACATGGTTTAAATAACTTGAATTTATATAAACACCTAAATATTCAGCAAATAAGAATGGAACATGTTGGGACAATCCACAACACGAGATCAACACAGACACACTCCAAAACCAACTAAAACTAGGTGTTCCACTTGGTTTAAGTTGGGGCAAAGTGGTAAATTCATATTTTTTGTATGGGACAGATTATGGTTGAATTTATGGGCTATATAAAGAGCATTTAGCCAAAATTATAGGATATTTGGAGCAAACATGATTTGGGAAGGAAAAGAAGACTTCAAGGAGCTCAAACTAGGGTTCTTTCTCCTTGCACTTTTCTTTCTTGTAGTTTTATTTTATGAACTCATATATGGTGATTCTTTGTAAGACTATGAGTGGCTAACACCCTCATTTTAGGGTTGAGGCTATAACATGATTGCTTAATTATGGATTTATAGTTAGTTTATATGTTCATTGTGTCAAGCGATTGTTCTCGTGTCAAGCGATTGTTCTTTCATTCTTGCTTTACTATTCTATGGATTCATAAACTTTAGGATAAGTCCAAGTCTCAAAAGAAATTAACCATAGGAGCAGAGGGATAGAATACAGAATGTAGGAAGTATGGATCCTATCTTTAATTGATTAGGGGCTAATTATTAAAAGATGATTTGTGGTTAGGATAGAGATATACCTAAACACCCTACTTGGCTAATAAAATGGAAAGATAACTTAGTACATCAAAACTAGAGACTTGTATCCCCACTCAATAATGTTATTGTGAGAATTATTTAGGTACAAAACTTAGAGGGTGACCATCTCTGAGTTATACTATCAGCATTGTAAATCAACAATCATGATAAACACCAACACCAACACCGACTGCAACAATAGTTATGCATGAATGTATAGTACGTCTCAACCCCGCAAGATCTCCATATATTATTTATAATCCAAATTTCATACCATTGTTAATTTTGTTATTTAATTTATAATTACCAAACTATACTTCTGTTATAAACTCACACTTATTAAACTAAAAGGTATACTTGGAATTGGTGATTAACTGACTTTAAGTCCCTTGTGTACAATAATTTGACTCTCAAGAAGGGACACTTTACTACTTGATTGACCACGTATGCTTATGTGTATGCTTGGACCCAATATATATCTATATACCATCATGGTATCACTAATGTCTACTTAATCCTTTAGTCAAATCTTCATGATACCATACATATATATGCATGTATGTATATTGTAATGATCTTTTCTATTGTTACGTGTCAATCTCTCATTTTTAAGCTAAGATTCTCTCCATATTTGAAGTTATAATTTCTAGGCTAGGCTAGTCCTGGATAAAATCTGAACGCGGTGTGTTCTGAGGTAATCCGAGAATTGATTGTTATTTCATCCCATCTTTGTTCTCCATTTTTCTTAATACAATTATTTTTCTTCACTAAATTTATCATCTTTCATGAATTGATTACTTATATTCTACCATTTAATGGTGGAATTGGTAATGGGTGAAAAATTTAATGGTGGGTGAGTTCTTATTTTTGATAAGTGACAATGGAAATGATATGATTTTGAGATGAATGCAAAAACTTAAGGTGATGGTTGTTGTAAATTTTGATAATAACAATAGTGATGGTGTTTTTTTTAGTGAATTTAGTGTATAGTCCTAATTTGTGACTTTTGGTCATGACTTGAAAATTTTCTTGAAAAGATTTACTCTCTTTTTAAGCTTAATGGTGGTGGATCTAGTGCTTGTTGCATTTTTGATGATGATAATACTATGGTGTGATTTACCGGTAGTTACTTTGATGGTAGATGGTGAAATTTCTTATGCCAGACAAATGTGGTAGTTCTTATTGTAGTTTCTAGTTAGCTAAGATGTTTGGGTAAGTATAACTTACAGAATAGACCTCAGTGTAAATGGGATTGTTTGGGATGTCTTGGATTTAAGGTGTATTGTGGAAAGGAAGAGTTTTGGAGAATAATAGAGTTTCTACCTCATTCATATCACTAAAGAAATGTGCACGTCATTATAGTGACATACCCAAAAACAGAATAAATTTTACTCTAGCCACCAGTCAACACGGCCAAGGGTCATCGCCATAAAGACTATGACGCTATAGTGACATAAATCAATACTTTATTCTCAAAACCTCCCGAAATAGTTTATTTTTCTAAAAAGTATTTTGGGGCTTCACAGTGTCCATTTGGGAAAAAAACATCAATTTTTCATCATTCTTCTCTATTAAGATAATTAATTCATTTATGTTAACTAGTAAATTGATAATCTAGCCTTAGAATTGCAAGTTTACTTTCTTTGGGGAGGGTTAAGGCTCATTTTAGTTGGTAATTTGATGCAAGGGAGTAATTTAGGTATAAAATCATTGGGTTGTTATTAATGATCCATAAATTATCTTGGATGTTGTTCATTCACTAAATTATCTATGAAAGTGGTAGTTTTAGATGAATTATGGTAGAAAAACCCTATAATAGGGAGGGAATAATCATTAACTTGGACTTAGGGATTGGGAATTAGTAATAATCCCCAACGGGATAGTCAGTGCATTGATTATTCTCTAGATTAAAAGCAAGAGAAAATTTCACAAAAAGACCAGTCTCAGGCTTCATTGAGATGTGCAATCTTAAACTGAGGCAGGTGATGGTTACGTAATTTAATCCAACTTGTGATATATGTGAATATTAACAATTTCTTAGTATTTCTTATTGATACATGTTAGCCGTGATCATATTTCACTGAACTTACATATTTGGACATTCTCATGGGATATTAAAAAATAAGGTTGGCAGGCACTTGTGTTTAGGATTTAGTATATGTACAAAATTTATCCCATGCAGGTCATGACTAGTGGGCAATTGTAAGACCCTTGACGTGTATGTACAAGGTACAAGTGAGTTTGACGGCTCTCTTAGTGAACCGGGGAATATATATATATATATATATATATATATATATTGTTGTTGTTGTTGTTGTACATTGATGATTGACTTGATTTTACTTCACTTGACTTGACCTGTATGTCTGTTGATCTCTTTTGACTTGTTGCGAAGGTTATTGAAAGAACTCTAAGGGGTCGTTTGGTGTGAGATGGTAAAGCAAATAATCTCGGGATAAAAATTATTAATGCATGTTTGGTTGGCAATATTTGGGATAACTTATTCTGAGACTAATAAATAGTACCGGAATAAGTTATCCACACAATTGGTGGGATAACAATCCCACCATAATTTATCCTTGGGATAAATTTATAAAAGGATAAACTTACCCCTACCTATATTCATGCATAAGCCACTTTATGTACGTACGTATATGCATAATTAATTAATCAATCTAACTCAACCACTTTAGCCGATCCATAAATTATACTGACATAACCATATACATAAACCAAATAGTAAGGTAGTAATTTTATATTTATACAAATGATAAATATTATAATTTGGCCATCTAGATGGCTAACAAACTATATAACATAGGTAGACATGTTAAATAAATATAAGAATATTTTATACATATTAATATTTTTCAAATTTTATGTTAAACATTTGATGAATAATAAACTAAAAACTTTTCATAAATGCATAAAATGTAGATGAATATTAAATTTTGTTTGTTTTAAGATGAAATTTGTAATGAATTAATCCTCAATATTTTAATAACTATTAAAATTATTAGAGTTTTAATTAACCTATCTTCAATTGAGTAATATTTACCGACAACCTAAATTACCCCCAAACCCACAAATCCATATTAACCTCTTATTACTAACTTTTCAGCCAAAGACAAATTTAATTAACTAGTACAGGCCTTGTCGTAGTTATAAGCCATTGTAAAGCATTTGAATTGAAATGTTGATCACTATATTATATGAGTGATCCGTGTTTACAATCGACTCCATTGTTCAATTACATATTCTAAATTAAATAGTTTTTAATCACTTGAAAATTGATATTTTATATATCAATTAAAATAAATTTTAATATTCTATATTATATGAGTGATATGTGTTGAAATGAAGTGACATAAACAACAAATCTTCTTTAACAAAATTAAGTTGGAAGTTTTTACTTCAAACTAAATAAGATGGAGTAAGATTTATTTTAAACACACACAGCATAATAATGGGAAGGAACATGCAAAAAAATTAAAGCTAAATAAGATAAAAATTTTATTTTTAAAATACACACGATATAATCATCAAAATGCACACACACAAAAAAATTAAGCTAAATAAGATGAAGGTTTTATTTTTAAGAATAAATATTTAAAGTTTGAAAAGAAATATATAAAAATGAAGTTAAATAAGATGGAGGGTATTTTTGTAATCAATTAATTTATTCTTAGAAATTATATCATGCATATTACTTTGAATACAACAAACCAAACTGCCAATAAAAAATAATCCCAGCATAACTAGTCCCAGTATAACTTATCCCATCATAACTTATCCCAGCATAACTAATCTCAGCATAACTATATTCCCAACCAAACAACCCCTAAGTGTTAGTTGCATTGAGGTGTAGTAGAGGTGAGCATATGTTAACTTGATGTACCGTGTTATGATTAAGTGTTCATTGTTCTAATCTTGGGTTGGCCAAATGACCCTACTAGTACACCATTGTTTTCTGATGTATTAATACTATACCTGCTCTTACTTTTGTTGAGTGCAATGCATATTCTAATGGCTACTAAAAGACCTTACTTGTGACTCTACTCTGTGATTCATATTGAAGGGTACATCACCTAGGCTACCATGGATCCTTCCTTGATGATATATTCCTTTACTTTGGACTTATGCAATTCTTTTAGATTTTGCGATTGCATCCCCTTCTTGATAATCTTTAGAAGTTTTGGTATGTCAACTTTCGGATCCTAGGGATGAGTATTGATAATTTTCTACATAATCCCTTTTCGAATTATTAATAGATTAGTTGCCTTTATTCTTTTAAATGTTGATTAATGCTTCTGAGGTAATGGGTTCTCCTATCGGAGAATGGGGTATGGGTACCACTCACGCCCCTTTGGATCATGATATATATACATACATATATATATATATATACAGAGCTATTTTAGGAGTATATTGGAGCTTCTATAGATAATAAAGGAATTTGAACATGAGCTTCAAGTAATAGTGGAACACGAGCAAGCTTGACGCGAACTAAAAGACGAAGTCAGATAAAATTTTCCATAGTTAGACTCCCCTCCGCATCGTGCCCTTAATTCCATGAAATGGGTTGTATGCCACACATCTAAGATCATGCATTTAGATGTGTGCCACACAACAACTTGAAATTTTTTATTGGATTGGTTCTGCTATAGGCTCTGCATTGCACACCCGGTAGAGGTGGGCAAAAGTAGGTTTAAAGTTCTAATTTGAGTTGAAAACATGTGGCACATGTACCTAATACTAAG
Organism: Capsicum annuum; assembly: GCF_002878395.1. Classification (NCBI taxonomy): domain Eukaryota; kingdom Viridiplantae; phylum Streptophyta; class Magnoliopsida; order Solanales; family Solanaceae; genus Capsicum; species Capsicum annuum. Next base: position 202,774,562 of record NC_061113.1, on the reverse strand, counting down.
GGACATGGTTTGGATAAATTAGAGGCTACATAAACACCAAAATACACAGAAAATAAGGGTGGAACATACTAGGACAGACCACAACATGAGATCAACACACACACTCCAAAATTAACTAAACTAGGTTTTCTAGTTTATTTAAGTTGAGGGCTAAGTGGTAAATATACCTATTTATATGGGGAAGCTTATGGATAAATTTATGGGATATATAAATAGCACTTATCCAAAATTACATGATCTTTGAATCATGCATGATTTGTGGAGGAAAAGAAAACTTCAAGGAGCTCAAACTCAGGTTCTTTCTTTTGTACTTTTTTCTTGTAGTTTTATTTTGTGAACTCATCTATGGTAATTCTTTGTAAGACTATGAATGGATAAATACCCTCTTTCTGGGGTTGAGGCTACAACATAATTGATTAATTGTGAATTTATAGTAAGTTTGTATGTTTATCATGTCAAGTGATTGTTCTTTCATTCTTGCTTTACTATTCTAAGGAGTCATGAACTTTAGGATAAATCCAAGTCTCAAAATGAATTGACCATAGGAGTGGAGGGATAAAACTAAGAACGTAGGGATTCTAGATTATGTCTTTAATTGATTAGGAGCTAATTGTTAAAGGATGATTAGCAGTTAGGATAGAGATATACCTAAACACCTTACTTGGATTAATAAAATGGGAAGATAACTCAGTGCATCCAAATTAGAAACTTTCATCCTCATTCAACTATGTAGTTGTGTGACTAATTTGGGTAAAAGACTTAAGAAGACTTAAATAGTGACCATCTCTGAGTTATACTATCAACCTCATAAATTGACTATCACGATAAATACTAACACCGGCTAGAAACTATAGTTATGCATGAAGGTGTAGTGTGTCTCAATCCTGGAAGCTCTCCTTATATTGTTTACAATCCAAAAATTCATACTATCATTATTTTTGTTATTTAGTTTATAATTACAAAACCATACTTCTGTTACAAACTTGCACTTGTTGAACTAAAAAATATAATTAGAATTGGTGCTTAACTAGCTTTAAGTCCCTTGGGTATGACAACCCGGATCTGAAGAAGAGTTACTTTACTATAAATTTGATCACTTACGCTTGCGTGCACACTTGGACCCAATATATATCTATATACCACCATGGTATCATTGATATCTACCTCAATCCTTCAGTCAGACCTCTATGATACCATATATATATGTATCTCTGTGTGTGTATTGTAATGACTCTTTTCATTGTTACATATAAGTCTCTCATTTAAAAATTTGAGTCAAGATTCTTTCTGAATTTGAAGTTATAATTTTCAAGCTAGGCTAGTCTCGAATGAAATTTGAGCGTGGTGTGTTCTAGGGCAATCTGAGATGAATTGGGAAAATTTGGTAGTTCATATCCTTCTTTTTAGTTAGTAAGATGATAAGAAACCTATAGGAATTTTCGGAATTGAATTTGTGTAAGGAGAACTCCCAAAATGGACCTCGACATAAAGGAGATTATTTGGGATGTCTTGGATTTAAGGTGCATTCTGAAAAAAGAGAGTTTCAGAGAAAAATTAAATTTCTACCTCATCCATGCCTGTATAGCGACATATATGTCATTATAGATACATGCCTAAAAGCAAAATACTTCTCGCTGTAGTGACTAGCCATAGTAGTCGAGAATCATTGATTTAGCTTCATAGCTGCTACAGTGACATAAAATACTATTTTATCTCAAAACCCCTCTGAAATGGTTTATTTTTCTAAAAAGTATTTTATGACTTCACTGAGGCTAGTTGGGCAAAAAACATCTATTTTTCATCTTTCTATTCTGTTAAGATAAGGAATTCATCTCCATTAACTAGTAAATTGATAATCTAATCTTAGAATTGATAGGTTATGTAGTTTGGGGAGGGATAACGCTGATTTTAGTTAGTTTTATAGTGCAAGGAGTATTTAGGTATTAAATCATTGGGTTTTGATTAATGATTTTTAAATTACACTTGCATGTTATCAATTCACTAAATTATCATTGAAATTGGTAGTTTAAGGTGAATTATTGTAGGAAATCCCTAGAATAGAAAGGGAATGATCATGAACTTGGCCTTAGGGATTGGTAATAGGTTATAATCCTCAATGGGATAGGTTATTGCATTGTATTATGTGTTTGTGTTTGTCTCTAGATCAAAAGCAATTAAAAATTACACGAAAAGGCAAGAATTAGGCTTAGTTGAGTTGTGCAATCTTGGATTGAAATAGGTGATGGTTCTACAGTTTAATCCAACTTGTGATATATGTGCATGTTAACTATTTTTTAGTATTGCTTCTTGATACATGTTGTTAGGTGTGATCATATTTCACTAAACTTACATATAAAGCTTGGAAATGTTACAAGTGTTAGGTGTTGTCATTGTGTTATGTGATTTCTTATATATACCATTGTTGATTAGGGAATGTTTCGATATTTGGACATTCTCGTGGAATATTGGTGGAATAAGGCTGATATGTACTTTTTTCTAGGATTCAGTACATGGACAGAATTTTCCCCCTGCAAGTCATGACTAGCCGGCGATTGTATGACTCTTGGGGTGTATGTACAATACACAGGTGAGTTTGTTGGTTCCATGAGTGAATCCAAAATATGTATATATATATATATATATATATACATATATATATATATATATATATATATATATATTATTGTTGTACTTTGATGATTGATTTGATTTTTTATACTTGAATTCATTATCTTGACTGGCATATCTATTGATCTATCTTGACTTTTTTTTTAAGTTTACTGAAAGTACTCTAAGTGTTACTTGTTACATTAAGGTGTAGTAGAGGTGAGAAAATATTAACTTGTTGTACTATGTTATGGTTAAGTGCTCATATTTCTCATCTTCGGTTGGCCCAATGCCCTTATTAGTACACTATTGTTTTCTTATGTACTGATACTACACCTTCTCTTACTTTTATTAAGTGTAACACATATTTCAATGGCTTCTGAAAAACCTCACTTATAACTCTAGAATGCGATTCAGATTCAAGGGTGAGCAACACCTTTTGGGCTACGATTGATCCTTCCCAGATGATTTTATTTGTTTTGGACTCACACATTTTTTTAGCTCTTGGGATTGCATCCCCTTCTTGACAACTTTAGTAATTTTGATATATCGACTTTCAGATCCTAGGACGGGTATTGATGATATTCTAGATTTTCTTTTAGTTTGTTTTAGACATTGAATCTCTTTTCAAATTATTAATGAATTAGTTGTCTTTTATTTTTTTAAGTGTTGGTTAATGCTTTCGAGGTAATTGGTTCTCTCTTATTGAAGAATGGTATGGGTGATACTCACGTCCATTTGAATCATGACACACAAATAAACACACACACACACACATATATATATATATTGACATGACATCACTAAGGTTTGCTTCAGTCTATAATGATCTCATAAAAATATTCTATATAATGTTGTGGTATCATTGATACCTATTTTAACCCTTCAGAGAGACCTCTATGATAATATCACAGTATATTTATATACTACCAAGGTATCATTCATGAGGTTTGCTTCAGTCTTTTAATAGGATCCTTATGATGCCATCACAATGTAACGATACATTCTCATGGTATCATTGAGATTTGCTTCAGTGATAAGAAATACAATCACAATATATTTATATATTGTCATGGTATATTGATGCTCGCTTTATTTCTTAAGTAAGACCTCCATGTTACCTTATAATATATTTAGCTTGCTCCATGATACTATTATAGTATTATGATACTATAATAGTATCTCTATATACGACATGGTATCATGGAGAACTACTTCAATTCTTCAATTAGACATTTTTCAATTTTATATGATACCATCATATTATATTCATATTGTCATAGTATCATCGGGGTTTGCTTTAGTCCACAATGATACTATCATAGTACATGCATATAGTGCGATGATATAAAAAAAGATTGTTCTAATTCTTTAATAAAACACTCTTTTTCTTAATTTACTCATTGTTGTGGGTTATTTATTAATTTTTTTATTTTATTAGTCTAAAAATAATTAGATAATATCTTTATATTTGTATTTTATTTTTAAAGAAATGATAAAAATAAGATAACTAAGCCAAAAATAAACAAGGTAGTGAACTTTGATATTTGTCTTAGTTATTTCTTATTGTAGTTTGGTCTCTTATTTTAATTTATTTAGATTAAAAGTAGTTGATATTTTTATTTTTTAAATAAGGCAAAAATATAAAAAGGAGAAAAATATTAAAAATAAGATACACTGACAAAAACAAAGAAAATGGAATTAAGACAAAAAAATGGAAAAAGAAGAAAGTAAAATAAAATAACAAAGATTAAAAAATAACACAAGAAGATAAAGAAGCACAAAAATATATTAAAAAGGAGAAAGAAAAGAACTTAGTAGTCGCAAACGAAAAGTGGTTCCAACCCTGCCCAAATGCATTTGGGTCAAGATGGGCTGAGTAAGATGGGCTAAACTATAGGTCATGAGCTATAACCCAACGCGCCCAAATGCAAGTTTAACCAAATTAAAGACGCCAACATTGATCCGCAACTTACAATTTAAATCGTTACAACTTACAAATTACAACAAAAATGTTTCATTCCCCAAAAAGCAATTTTCAAGTTACTCCCTCTCTTCATTATGGAAAAATAAGCTCCATTTGAGTTGATTCAAACAGTATAAAAGATGACATATACAAGTATTTAAGACAGCAAAGTAAGTCTGAATTTAGCAATATATATGTAAAATTTAGGCAATCACTACCAGATTGTGGTATACAGAAACTACAAAGAAAAAACAAGCACCAACTCTAGTCTCTATAAGAAGAAAAAGATCAGTATAGCATTTCATGAAGATGCGACCCTCGAAATGTATGGGCCTAATAAGCCAATCCAAAAATAATCAATTTAATAGCCATTAACTTGTCCACAAGTTGTATTGCATCTGGTCAGTTTTTGATCTTACTTACAAGAATAATAAACTGTGTCCATAACGAGCATCATAAACCACATCTTTGTTTATACCACAAAGTACATCGTGTAACACACAAGCACCAACAATACCTATGAGACAAGAAAATTCAGAGCTAGAATCAGTGTTCAGAAGATAATATGCATTATATTTTAAGTCTTTCTTATATGCACATACATAGTTTGGGATGAAAGTTACGAGTTCCGTTGAACCGCTGAACATACCCTTACAATGGTGTTAAAGATAACGATAGCTTACCTATCCGCCAAATATGTCAGAAGAAATGATAAGCTAGATGAAAATTAGGATATCAAAGACAAACTGGCACCAGGCAAACAGGCTCCCCTACCCTGTTAACAAGGCTCTCTGCCACAAAGTACCAATGCCTATTGTTGTACTGACAGATAGCTAAAAATAAAGTTTCAGAACATATATGATTAGGAACAACCCATATCACTGTAACATGACAAGATTTCCAAGTTGTAGAGCAATTGCTTATTTTATTCTAGACAAAATATAGTATGGGAATTGCAGAAATGCATATATCCAGTAAACCAACTGACTATATCAGGAACCCTGGAAGCCAAAATATATATGTATATGACTGAATACTACAAAGGTAACAAGGAACAACTATGGATAGACGATAATCAGAATAACAAATGAAATCAACCACAATCTCATTGAACGTTGCATGCTTAATTTATGCTTCAGTGCGAGTAGATTTATTACTTGATGGCTGCAGGAAAGAAATAGTGAATAAAAACACCAACGACATGAAGAATTAAGATAAAAAAAATCTTGCATTTGTTCCTGCAGTTCAAAGATGGTTCTAGTACATGTACAATGTGTAGTCATTTCATTTGGGATTTAGTGCACCTGTAAATAAGGATGCTAACTAGTGACTACCTTCAGAGTTTGTGACAGACATAAAAAGCTCAAGATAAATGGATAAAATCATTAATAGAACAAAAACAATCTAAATATTTCTTTCTATTTTGGAAGATAGAGGACACAAATAATGATATAAATTGTCTTTTTAGCTATTATAAAATAAATTGTCCAGAAAAGCCAGCAGTTGCTGCAACACTCATAGCACCAATAGCCCCTACAACTTTAACGGAAAAGTTGGAATAACTATTCAACATCAAAGACGAAAACTAGAACAAAGTTTTGGAAGGTACCAAATAGTGCTCTTTTCTCTCTATCTTGAAAGTTTTGCAATAAATTTCTCCATATCTATTGCAACATCCTCTTCATCAGAATCACCAGAAGCTAAAAAAAATTAAAATTATCAAACTACAATAAGGTTCATAAGAAAAATAAGGTAAGGATATTGATATGTTGTACCTTGATGCGCATAAATTCAATCTTGAGAACATAATTTAGCCTCGATATTTTCCGGTAAAATGGAACTTTGGTAATTTCCAATGATTCTCCAACCAACACTAAAAGCTGATTCGGATGTAACTGTACTGATAGGTATACTCAATAAATCACAAGCCATTAATGAAAGTTTAGGATATTTGATTCTATTATCCTTCCAAAATGTAAGAACGTCTAAATTTTTATTTTCTTATGAACTAGTACTGGCTCTTCCAAATACAAATGCAGTTGAATCTTCTTTGAACCACAAACAGATGGACTATCAAAAATATCAAATTCTTACCTTTCATCGACTACCTTATTATCACATCTATGACTACTACTTTCAATCACTTCAACATCAGATTTTGTCATGTATTCTTTGAACAACCTATGCAGATATTTTTCAACAACCTGTACCTTTTCATTACAAGTCAAAGGATTAAGTTTTGTAACGAAAAGATTCAATAACTTTAACTTATATCAGGGATCAAGAACAACGGCCATTGAAGCAATCAGACTATAGTCATCCTTCCAATATTATGTGAACTTACTTTCCATTTCAATAGTCATTTCCTTAATATCCGAATCTTCATTATCTATTTATTCCCATATCAACAAATGAATTTATTAAATTTTATGAAAATAAAAATTAGCAGTAGGATAATGACTCCTCAAAAATAATGTAATGATTTCATAAAAGCGCTTAAATAACTTATCAATTGTTTCTTTGATCCAAGCTTCATTTGAGGGACAACATTGAAATTTTTTTTCAAGTATCTTGAATTTTAAAAATGCCCGAGGATAGAGAAAAGCACTATCAAGCATCAAATATGTAGAGATCTATCTAGTATACACATCTTGATGTAGTTTTTCATTCAGCTTTAAATCAAGATTTGTAACACACTCTACAAATTTTATAATCCTTGACTCAGAACCTCTAATATACTTTATGCTTTCTCTAACGTTAAAATTAACACTCTCAATTATTTTCAAACCTGCTTTGAAAATCAAATTCAAAATATGATTTGCACACCTGATATGAACAAAGTTTCCATCACAAAGCAAAGAATTCGCCAACTTGAAATGTTCAATCAAGCGACCCCCAACACCATCATTATAACGCGCATTATCCAATGTTATTAAAAATATTTTCTTTTCAATTCCCCATTCCTTCAATAGATGAATCAACTTTGGACCCAAAACAGCACCACTACGAGGAGGAGGCATATGACGAAAAATGAGAACTTTCTTTTGTAATATCCAATTTAAATCAACATAGTGTGCAGTAAGACAAAGATATCCATTTGTTAAGATTGGTGATCATAAATCATATGTCAAACTGATTCTATTTGGAATAGCTTGAAGTTCATTCTTGACTATCTCCTTTTGGTTATCATATATTCTAAGCATATAAATCTTTATGATTTTTCTTGAGATGGCTTTGGCGGAAGGATTCAAGAAAATATGTACTTTTACAACACCTTCAAATTCTACATAGCTAAATAAAAGGTTATGTCTAACTATAGCCTTCGCGATAACATCACAAAATTCTTTTTGATCAATAGACATACCTTTATCTTGTTCTTTATCCTTATTTTTTTCTAAATGATGCTTTAAATTTGTAACTCGTACAATTGAGTCGGCCAAAAATACTTTCTTGCACTTCTTACATTCTGCCCGAAGTCTATTATCAAGATTATAATTCAATGGCGGCTCATTGTAGAAGTCCCAATATTTAGAAGTGGTCCTACATCGTTTTGATGAACTTGCAATAATTATTTCATTGGAATGGACTTCATCGTACTCTATCGACATCTTCACCTGTTGTAGTAGAATATTAAGAAAAGTTAATCTTTAGTATTGAATCAACAAAAGAGAGGGAAGCAACAAAAATGTAAACAAATATCTCTCAATCATAATTAGAGTATAAAATTAATATTCACAACAAAAGGTACTCATTTAGGCAATTGAGCAAACACATTATAGGCAACAAGTCTGCCTAATAATTTCAAAACTATTAGGATTTAAAATTCAAAATCTCAAGTTACAGCAAAATATAAGTCAAAATCTCACATTGATTACTAAGTTAAACGAAAAGAAATGAAGTTGAAAATCAAAAAGAAAACAAAGGATTTCTTTGGGTTTTGGTATTATATTAGGCAAAGTTTTGGTATCATATAACAAAAAATCAAAATATGAGTAATAAATGTAAACTTACAAAGAGAAATGCTTCACTCGTGGATTAACTGTTTGTAAGTTTAACGGGCACTTGCACTTCAAAAAGAAACAAGAGTTGGCATTGAAAGTTGGCATTCATAGAATATGAGAAATAACACAGCTAATTAAGTTTGAAATCAGTCATTTGGATTAGAATTATGTGACTAGTTGGGTTGTCAAAATAAATGAGGTACATTGGGTTTTCCCAAATCTAGCCCAACTTAATAATGGGTCATTGCCAACCCATTATAAGCTGGGCAGGTCATTTGGGCTTGGGGAAAATTTGTCACCCCTACTTTCGGTAAAGGTGCACCGATCGTAATTTCTTTGTGTTGCCCGGGTATATTTAGAATTAACCCTATTTGGCCGTGAAAATCTTAATTTTTCAGAGTTGTAGTTGGAGTTGGAGTTGAAGTTGAAGTTGAAGTTAGAGTTGGAGTTGTGTTTGCTCATAAATATAAATTAAAGTTGTTTTTGAAATTTTTGGAGAGAAGTATGAGTGAAAAAAGTGAAAACAAGTAAAACTTGTTTTCACTTTTCTAAATACAATTTCAAAATTATATTTGAAATTCTCATGGCCAAACACATACAGTTTTCACTAAAGTAAGATAATTTTTTCTGAAAAAAGTAAAAACTTTTCATGGCCAAACAACTACTTAATATGACGGGGGATATTTGGATGTAAATATTTTAACTTTTTGATTAATTTTATGTACATTTTTTTATAAAGTAATTAGTTTAAAATTAATATAGCTATATTTTTATTTATTACTTAAGATGATCAAGAAGCCTTTTTTTTTTTTTTTTTTTCTGTTTTTTTAAAAAAAAAAAAAAAAAAAACTTTTTTCGATTGTTTTTTTTCTGCATTTTTTTAGAAAAAATTCTTTGTTTTTTAAACTTTTCTCGTGCAATTTTTTTCCATGTTTTAATATTCTATAAATGGTGTATAAACATGTATATGTGTTGCTCAAATAGTTTTGTAATGTATATATAATGTATCGATATATATATAAGTGGTGTATAAATATTTATCAATATTGTATATATAATGTATGAATGTGTGTTGATATTGTATAAAAGCTATGTAACGTATTGGTATTGTACAAATAGTGTATAAGCGAGTACCAGTATTGTATACATAGTATATAAGTGTGTAAAATTATTGTATAAATGTATATCGATATTGTATAAATAGTTACGTAATGTATCGATATTGTATAAATGATGTATAAACATATATCAATATTATATAAATAATTACGTAATGTATATGCATTATATTGATCTCGATATTTATTTAACTATTATGCATACCAACCTAATAAATAAAAGTATCAACAAAAATAAAAATAACATAAATGCTCCTTGCTTTTCCATAAAATAAATGAAATAATTAGAAGAACCAAAAAAGAATTTAAAAAAGGAGCAAGAACAATTTTCCTAAAAAAAGATAAAGAGAAAAAACATAGTGGAAAAAAAAACTTTTTTTTAGGAAAAGTTGCAGCTAAAAAAATATAAACAAATTAACTAGATTTTTTAAAAAAAAAATAGTGCAGATCTGTTTTTTAAAACAAATATGTTGCATACAGAAAACACATTTAGTGGGCCAAATGCCGACTGACCATATTTGATGTAACTATCTACTTGCGTTGCACGTGTATCAAGCGTTTATTAGTAAAAGTAATGATAACATATGTTTTGATATCCAAATTAATAAATTATAGAAAAATATACAAACAACAATAACATACCCAATGTAATCCCACAAAGTAGAGTTTAGGCGAATAGAGTATATATTGTACCACTACTGTAGAGATAGAGAAATTATTTTTGATAGAAACTCGACTCAAACAAAAGACATGCCAAAGTATTATAAAGAAATAAATAACAGAAAAGAAAACAATCATGATAAATAACATAGATAACCTATAAAATCATTCTAAATAGTAGTCGTAATAGGATACCATGATAATTAAAGTGTAAAAGCCACAATTAATAACCAAACACAAAGGACAAGAAACTAATAAGAGAAATACAACTCATAGTATGTGACTAACAATAGGAAGAATAAGCGTGATAACTCTCAATTGCCTAACTAACCCTAATATATTTTGCACCCTATATAACTTCCTTTCTAAGCACATGTCCTCAGAAGTTGAAGTTGTGTCATGTCTTATCTCCATATTTTTTTTGAATAATAGACCCAAGATACTTGAAACTTCTTTCCTTTTAAATGAATTTTATATCAAGCTTCACTTTCATGTCAGCCTCAAATTTTTGAATACTTATTTTAAGTCTTGTTAGCTCGTTAATAAAAATCAAATGATGTATTTTGGTGTCGCTAAATCTTATTCTTTTTTAGTCCCTAAAAGAAGTAAAAACGATACCTAAACATAAATATACCAAACCCCAATATAATAAAGAGAGCATGTTGTATTTTGCATTCTTAATGTTTGTCTTTTCTTGTGATGTGCACTCTATTAAAACCTTATTAGAAATATCCAGTGGAAAAAAATCTCTGGTGAAGGAAAAAGAGTACACATCTCTAACAATACGCATATAGGCTGCCTTATTAAAAAGCTTACAAAGAAAACCCAGTGGGACAAAACCTCATAAGGGAAAAAGAGTACAACGCGTATTAACTCCCCCTAATGAGAAAATCCTTGAGCCTTTGCATCCCAATCTTGTACAACATTTTCTTGAAAGTTTCAATTGGAGAAGATTTGGTGAATAAATCAGCCACACTGTCACTTGAAATAATTTGTTGCACGTGAATATCACAATTCTTTCGTAGCTCATGTATGTAGAAAAGCTTTGTCAAAATGTGTTTCGTTCTATCTCCTTTTATGAATCCTCCCTTAAGATGTGCTATGTATGTTGCATTATCTCTATATAAAATTGTGGGTAGATTGTCATATTTCACACCATATTTTTCTCGAATGAGATGTATCATGGACCTCAACCATACACATTCTCAGCTTGCTTCATGAATAGCTATTATCTCAGCATGATTCGATAAAGTGGCTATGATAGACTGCTTTGCATATCTCCAAGATATTGTAGTACCACCACGTATGAACACATAGGCTATTTGAGATCGAGATTTATGTAGGTCAGATAAGTATCCAACATCAACATGACCAATAAGATCAGAACTGCAATCTTTCTAACAAATTAACTGAAAAGGCTATATCAAGCCTTGAAGTATTTGCAAGATACATGTAATACCCCAAAAAATCAAAACCAATATTAGAGCCATGTACCAAGCTCATGCATAGTAAATCATGGTTATTTTATAGTTTTATGAGTAACTTAGATGTATATTAAGGCTTCAAATAACTCCAAGCTATCAGACGAATCAAAACATTCCTTACCGATTGAATTCTTGAGAAGGATATTGGTATAGTCAAGTTAAAACAAGCATATCTCTCATTATACTTGGAATTTTTGATCTAATAACCTATCGACAGATAGATAATTGAATTATATTTCCAACGATACATATTTCTCCTAAATTCGATATCGGAGCAAAGAGTTATCCATATTTTATTCCAACCTATCAAGCTGGAAAACGGTGACAATGTTTCTCACGACCTTTTTGATGACGTCATCACATTCTAAGGACATTTCTGACGAAGTCATCAGCCCTGGGTAGAAAATAAAGAATTTGAACCCATTTTGTGATGATCATTCGTGACAGCCTATCACGGACTAGACGGTCTGTCACGGATGGCGTCAAGTATATTTTTCCAGCAATTCAAGGGCATTTTTGTAAGGGTATTTTGGTCATTTCCTTCACCTTCCATGACTTATAACCCTAAAGAGGCGTAATTTTTCTCATTTTTCTTTAGTTAAGTATCTAAAAAACCCTCTCTTATACTCTCAACCACAAGATTAGGGTTTCCATCAAACTCATCTCTCAAAAGCAAGATTCAAGTATTTTTCCAAGATAATCAAGAATTAAGTTTCCCAATCCAAGAACTCTCCAGCAAATCATCAAGGTTTCCTTTCTAAGGTATGCGTGTGTTCATTCATGGACTCCTTTCGTCCATGAAGTTCAAGAACCCTTTTCTAAAACTATATATTATGGTTTTCATGTTATGAATGGATTGTTGATCATGTTTATGTGTTGAATGATGCCAAGATAGAATCTTTATGTGCTATTATGAATCTAGGACATCATATGAGTTGAAAATATTTAAGTCTGATTATTTATGATGAGTAATTGTATGATTTACACCTATGCCTAAGTTGTGCATGTAAGGTGTTTGATAAAATACCTAAGAGACTAGAAATCATGCATTATAGCAAAATTGTGACTAAGTGAAGGATTCATGATAGGCCTCTATGATTCAATGTCATCCATGTTGATAATGTGTCTTGTGAACACTGTTGGATTACTCATGAACTAGTCTTATGGAATTATGCTGTGCTTACTTGCAAAACCCACTCATGTACAAGATGTAGAATACCCATGTACTTTATAAAATTCCCCAAGTTATGATATTATGGATTATGGTTGCAATATGTAATGAGCATAATATTGAAAGCTATGCAAGTATATACATGTTTTATGAGATACCTTCCATAAAATAGATTGTTAAGAACCATGCTTAGTATGAAATCTCTTATTTAAGATATTGTGGATTATGGACTCTACTCTTATGATCAAGTAAGTCATGTGTGTCAGTTTCCTTCCATCAAGTTCTGGGGGTACTTGTACCCAAAAAATATAGTTGTGTGCCTAGAGCCATGTCATGTTTTCATGATACTCTCAGTCAAGCCATGATCTATAGAAATCACTCAGTCATGTGACTCAGGAAAACTCAGTAATCTCAGTAGTTCAGTATTCTCAGTAATCTCAGTGCTCAGTAACCTCAGTAATCATAGTAAATCTCAGTAACTTCATTACTCTTAATCAGTCCTCAGAATTTATTATATTTCATTCGTCATCAGAATCCAATAAACTCAGTTTTTGCTCCGCTAAACAATACCACTAGTATCAGTTCAGTTAATCAGTATCAGTCCAGCAAATCAGTTCAGTTAAGTTATTTATTTTAGCCCAGTTATTTAGTTTAGTGTCTTTCAGATAGGAGTAGGATTCAGCACCGACCAAACCTAGGTATGGGGGCTCACCCGCTAGAATAGGACTGAGATCCCTAGAAGCAATCCCTAAGTTTCAGAACTACGTTGCCACCATAGGTACAAGATGTCACCCGTTAGATAAGACTAACATACTTAGGGGTCACCCATTAGCACATTTATATGTATAGGACTGATCCCAAGAGTCACCCGCTAGATTAGGACTGACTCCACAGCAGATGTCTTTACTGGTGGCGTGGTTCTGACACCCTTCCAGTCAGGGCAGAGATTGGACCCCAGTCAGCTTAACTTGGGGCATGTCGGTTAGATAAATGCATCCCACAGTTTTAGTTATAGAATGATGGCTTTCAGACACAATCAACTCAGCTTAGTAGTACAGATTCAGTACTGTTAGATACAGTCAATGCTTTTTATTGTAAATAGACTTCAAGATCACCCATTAGCTAGGACTGATCTCAACTATGATTAATCAGTATCAGAATCATTAGATTTAAAGATCACCCGCTAGATAGGACTGATCTCAGACTAAGTCAAATCATCCTTGTTATCATATACTCATGATCACCAGTTAGTTAGGATAGATCTTAGATTTAGTTACTCCAAGTAGAACGAAACTCAGATAGTTCCATCAGAACTTAGACTGTCAGATATAGTCGCTCAGTATCGGCTATATTAATTAGTTCAATCATTGCATTTATATGAGCTATATCAGTTGTCATAGCTAACGTTACTAGTATTCAGTTTCAAGACTATTAGACACAATCATTCAAACTAGTTCTTCATAATTTGAACTGTCAGAAATAGTCAATAATCTATTCAATACCTCAGTAACAGTAAAGTCATGTCGTCAGCATTCAGACTCAGTAGTTAGCATCATCACGAGTTCAGTTATAGTTGTTTATGCATGTATGTATTCTCACGTTGATATTAGTTAGCATTGTTCATGCATATAACCCTTTGCCTTTAGCCTACCTCACTCGTATACTCAGTATATTCAGATGTACAAACGCATTTGCGCTGTGGTGCTTTCTTTTATGTTACACCATAGGTTCAGAGGCACTAGCTCTAGATCAGTAGTAGCATTTCAGTGTTTAGAGTTTGCAGTGAGTCCTTCTCATTCAAGGACGATATGATTATTACTATATTTACTATTCAGTTGCTAGATGGAGTTAGTTGGAGACATGTTCCTTCAACTCCTTATTTATTTCAATTAAAGTCTTTCAGACTAGATGTCAGATTAGATGTTCAGATCTCATTATTTTCAGTATTTATGACTTATTTTGGTATTTTTATATCTTTTTCAGACATTTTGTTATCAGACGTTTATTCAGTTTGAACCTTATGGCCTTTAATGTTCATGTTTCCATATTTTATGATATATTATGCAGTATACAGGTACAGATAGTAGTCATGGGTTAGCTTGTGGTCCTTTGGGGTCATGAGCACCGTGTAGCATTTTGGTTTAGTAAATCAGGGTGTTACAAACTTTGTATCAGAGCCTAAGGTTCAATAGAGTCCTAGGAAGTCTGAAAGCCACATCTAGTAGAGTCTTGTACATGCGTGTGTTGTGCACCACACTTATGTGTAGGAGGCTATGAGATATTTTAGGAATAGTTTCCCTTCTTTCAGTATTCATGTCGTACCAGTGAGCATAATCTCAGTCAAATCCATTTCTCCCTTTCTTCTATAGACATGCCTCTTAAAAGAAGAAATGGGAATCAGTTAGCTCCTCAGCCCGAAGACCCTTTGGGCGATCATGTTTCTCATGCGGAGTTTAGGGCCACATTAACCACTCTTTCATAGTTAGTCACTTCCTAGAATAAATGACCAGCTATCATTCTAGCCAACCCAGTGGCCAATTTAGCTGCAACTAGAATTCGAGACTTCACCCAAATGAATCATCCTTCCTTCATAGGGTCTAAGTCAGATGAGGACTCGCAGGAATTCTTAGATCAGGTTCAGAAGGTGACAGGTGTTATGGGGGTTACTAATGTTCAGAGTGCGGAGTTAGCCGCATACCAATTACAGGATGTCAGTCATACTTGTTACAAGCAGTGGAAGTTAGAAAAGTTAGATGATGCAGGCCTTATAGAGTGGGAGGAGTTTGCCTCTACTTTTCTTGATAGATTCTTTCTGCTAGAGCTTAGAGAATCTAAGGTACTAGAGTTCATCAACCTCAGGCAGGGAAGTATGATGGTAAAGGAGTATTCTCTCAAGTTTACTCAATTAGCCAAATATGCCCCTCATGTGTTTGCAGATGGTAAAGCTAAGATGAGTAAGTTCGTATCCGGGGTGAGTGATAGTGTGGTAAACGAGTACAGATCTGCCATGTTGAATAGTGATATAACTTTAGCCAGACTTATGACACATGCTCAGCAGATAGAGGAGCAGAAGATTAGGATGAGAGAGAGACAGAGTTAGAGAGCAAGGACAGGTAGTTTCAGCTTTGCCCAGCCTAAGTCACAGGGTGTAACCATTCTCAGCATAGTCATAAATTTTTAGTCCCAGCTTCATCCTTAGATAGTGTACCAGTACCTAAATCCATAAATGACCTTTATTATGGAGCAACAGGCTCCGAGGCCCAGGGTAGTGAAAATAGAGGTCTTACTTATCCACTTTGCAAAGAATATGGTAAGAATCATCTAGGTGCATGTATGACAGGCAGTGATGTATGCTTTGGGTATGGCAAGCCAGTCCACAGAATGTGAGAGTGCAGAGTTCTAGCACAGAGGGGTAAGGAGTTGTATCAGCAAGGTACCAATAGTGGTCAGCGTCAAAATAGACTTTATACACTCCAAACCCGTCCTAATCCAAAAACTTTCCCTAACTTAGATTCGGATATGTTACCAGTCTTTCATGTTCATAGTATGCATTGTTAAATCTCTTTCTCTCATTCGAGCAAATGTTTCAGTATGAGTTAGCTAGTAAAGCCAGCAAGTCAGTTTAGCAATCGACCAGTCAAATTTTTATAGCTTGTTTTCTCATCCTTGTATATATTAATGTTATCCAAAATCTCAGAGAATGTAACTATTTCAAGGTAGAACCTCTTAGTATTTGCAAGTTCAGTTCATCTCATGCATCATGCATTAATTTCAGACTCCCAAAGTTTAGTTATAATCTAGTTCGTAGATGTCCTGTGCATCACCCAGTATCTCCGTAAGGTAAGCATTCTTAGAGGGACATAGCATCCCAAGGGGGAGATACCCCACTTTATCTTAACGCTCTCATGCCTTAGCTCCTTTAATTTCTCCTTGCATAATGAATTCAGTCTAGAATAGAGGGTACTCATAAATTGACCTTTAAGTTAGACCTCAGCTGTAAGTCAAACATTTAGAGGTTCAGTTTAGTTCATGATGTTCAGTCCATATGTCACGTAGAAGAATCAAACATGTTCACATGTTTCAGTTCAATCTTAGTGCCTTTACCATTGCATGTTCAGTCGCATGTTCGTGAGTCAGTTCAGTCATGTATTCATACATCAGATATGTGTGGCCAGCTTATCAGTACTTTCAGTCATACGTTCACGTATCATGTCAATCATATAATCATGCACCAGATGTGCATGGATTCAACTTATCAATTAAGCATCAGATATGCATTCTCAGTTTGAGAAACTCAATTTATCGGAACACTCAGTCCTACATTCATAAATCAGCTACCCATGCATCAGATATGCCTGTATAGTATGATATGCTCAGTTTTAATTCATGTCTTCCATGAAATTATGATCAGTCGTTCATGATATATATGTGTCATTTTATCTTTTCTCCCCTCTCAAGCAGTCATCATTCGAGGATGAATATTTCCAAGGAGGAGATATAGTAATACCCCAAAAAATCCAAACCAATGTTAGAGCCATGCACCAAGCTCATTCATAGTATATCATGGTTTTTGTATAGTTTTATGAGTAAGTTAGATGTATATTAAGGCTTCAAATAACTCCCAGCTATCAGACGAATCAAAACATTCCTTACCAATTGAATTCTTGAGAAGGATATTAGTATAGTCAACTTCAAAAAAGCATATTTCTCATTATACGTGGAATTTTTGATCTCATAACCTATCAACAGATAGATAATTGAATTATCTTTCCAACGATACCAATTTTGCCTAAATCTGATATCAGAGCAAAGTGTTATCCCTATTTTATAACAGCATGTTAAGATGGAAAATGGTGATGACGTTTCTGACGGGCTATCACATTTCTGATGACCTTTTTGACGACGTCGTCACATTCTGACGATATTTCTGACAATGTCGTCAAATCTGGGCAGAAAATCAAGAATTTAGACCCTTTTTATGACGACCATTTGTGACGGCCTATCACGGACCTGACGGCCTGTCACGGATGGCATCAAGTATATTTTTTCAGCAATTCAAGGGCATTTTTCCAAGGTTATTTTGGTCATTTTCTTCACCTTCCACGACTTATAACCCTAAAGAGGCATAATTTTTCTTATTTTTCTTCATTTAAGCATCTAAAAAACCCTCTCTTATACTCTCAACCACAAGATTAGAGTTTCCATCAAACTCTTCTCTCAAAAGCAAGATTCAAGCCTTTTTCCAAGATAATCAATAATTAAGTTTCTCAATCCAAGAACTCTCCAACAAATCATCAAGGTTTCCTTTCTAAGGTATGTGTGTGTTCATTCATGGACTCCTTTCATCCATGAAGTTCAAGAACCCTTTTCTAAAACTATATATTATGGTTTTCATGTTATGAATGGATTGTTGATCATATTTATGTGTTGAATGATGCCAAGATAGAATATTTATGTGTTATTATGAATCTGTGACATCATATGAGTTGAAAACATGTAAGCCTGATTATTTATGATGAGTAATTATATGATTTACACCTATGCCTAAATTATGACTAAGTGAAGGATTCATGATAGGCCTCTATGATTCAATGTCATCCATATTGATAATGTGTCTTATGAACACTATTGAATTACTTATGAACTAGTCTTATGAAATTATGCTATACTTACTTGCAAAATCCACTCATGTACAAGATGTATAATACCCATGTACTTCATGAAATTCCCCAAGTTACAATATTATGGATTGTGGTTGTAATTTGTAATGAGCATGATATTAAAAGCTATGCAAGTATATACATGTTGTATGAAATACCTTCTATGAAATAGATTATTGAGAACCATGATTAGTATGAAATCCCTTATTTAAGATACTGTGGATTATGGACTCTACTCTTATGATCAAGTCAGTTATGTGTGTCAGTTTGCTTCCATCGAGTCCTGGGGGTACTTGTACCCAAAAAATATAGTTGTGTGCCTAGAGCCATGTCATGTTTTCATGATACTCTCAGTCAAGCCATGATCTATAGAAATCAGTCAGTCATGTGACTCAGAAAAACTCAGTAATCTCAGTAGTTCAGTATTCTCAGTAATCTTAGTGCTCAGGAACCTCAGTAATCATAGTAAATCTCAGTAACTTCATTACTCTTAATCAGTCCTCAAAACTCATTATATTCCATCCGTCATCAGAATCCAGTAAACTCAATTTTAGCTCTGCTAAACTATACCACTAGTATCAGTTCAGTTAATCAGTATCAGTTCAGCAAATCAGTTCAGTTAAGTTATTTAGTTCAGCCCAGTTATTCAGTTCAGTGTCTTTTAGATGGGAGTAGGATTTAGCACTGAGTGAACCTAGGGATGGGGGATCACCCGCTAGAATAGGATTGATATCCCTGAAAGCAATCCCTAAGTTCTAGAACTACATTGCCAGCGTAGGTATGAGATGTCACCCGTTAGATAAGACTGACATACTCAGGGGTCACTCGTTAGCACATTTGTATGTATAGGACTGATCTCAGGAGTCACCCGCTAGATTAGGACTGACTTCGTAGCAGATGTCTTTACTCATGGCGCTGTATTGACAGCCTTCCAGTCATGGCAGAGATTGGACCCCAGTCAGCTTAGCTTGGGGCATGTCGGTTAGACAAACACATCCCACAGTTTCAGTTACAGAATCATGGCTTTTAGACACAGTTAACTCAGCTAAGTAGTACAGATTCAATACTGCAAGATACAGTCAATGGTTATCATTGTAAATAGACTTCAAGATCACCCATTAGCTAGGACTGATCTCAACGATGATTAATCAGTATCAGAATTATTAGATTTGAAGATCACTTGCTAGATAGGACTAATCTCAAACTAAGTCAAATCATCCTTATTATCAGTATACTCATGATCACCCGCTAGATAGGACTGGTCTTAGATTTAGTTACTCCAAGTAGAACGGAACTCAAATAGTTCCATTAGAAATGAGACTGTCAGATACATTCACCCAGTATCGGTTATATCGATTAGTCCAATCATTACATTTATATTAGATATATCAGGACTCTTAGACACAGTCATTCAAACCAGTTCTTCATAATTTGAACTATAAAAAATAGTCAATAATCTATTCAGTACCTCAGTAACAGTAAAGTTATGTTATCAGCATTCAAACTCAGTAGTCAGCATCATCACGAATTCAGTTATAGTTGTTTATGCATGTATGTATTCTCACATTTGTATTAGTTAGCATTGTTCATGCATATAACCCTTTGCATTTATCCTACCTCACTCGTATACTTAATACATTCAGATTTACTAACGCATTTGCACTATGGTGCTTTCTCTTATGTTACACCATAGGTTCAGAGGCACGAGCTCTAGATCAGCAGTAGCATTCCAGTATTCAGAGTTTGCAGTGAGTCATTCTTATTCGAGGACGATATGATTATTGCTATATTTCCTATTCAGTTGATAGATGGATTTAGTTTGATACATGTTCCTTCAAATCCTTATTCAGTTCAGTTAGAGGCTTTCAGACTAGATGTCAGATTAGATATTCAGATCTTATTATTTTTCGTATTAATGACTTGTTTTGGTATTGTTATACTTTTTTTAGACATTTTGTTATCAAACGTTTATTCAGTTCGAACCTTAGGCCTTTCATGTTCATATTTCAACATTTTATGATATATTATGCAGTATATAGGTACAGATATCAATCATGGGTTAGCTTGTTGTCCTTCGGGGTCATGAGCACCTTGTAGCATTTCGATTTAGAAAATCGGGGTGTCACAATACATTAGTACATCAATTGTACTAAGATGTGGTACTTCATAACCAATTCAATTTGGTATATTTCTCATGTTAGCAAGCAATCTATTGCTTTTGAAAACTCTCCAAGGGTTTCAATAATTTCCACGCTATGAGCTTATACAATATAAGGATTATCAATAAGTTTCCCAGAAACTTTTATATTTTAAATCCTTAAAGAAGTTTTAGTATAAATTTTGTCAAGTGACAATATTCAACATGTCATATGTGACATCTTCAAGTGTCTGGATTGCAAATCAAATAAGTTTTATGGTTACCAAGATGCATCCTTTCATGTCACTTGATAAATATTCTACATCAGCATGCTTAAATTAACATAGAATTCAGATCCTCATAATCTTTTACAGTATTGCGCCAATATCGTATCAAAGATATTGTTAATGATATATTATTTTGTATCGGTTCACAGTATGACAAAATATTTTGAGATCTCATCACTTCATTATTTTCAGGTACCTGAACCTCTCATAAGGTTTCATGAAGTTTTATGTCGTAGGCTCTTCAAGAGCACATTGCCTTCTTATTATGATTATTTTCTCCTTATTTGAAAAGGATTATTTCATTTGGAACCGATTAGTCTACCATGCTTTATACATGCGTAGACTTTGTCCTTAATGAATACAAAATAGGAGCACTTGCAGTTTAAATATGAGATGCATTCGACATTCGACTTGAATTATCTTTTAAATGAGGATTTGATAATAATTCCTAACATATTTCATGGCTGCTTATAATCTCCCCCTTATGTTAGGAAAACTAACATATATCCTTGATTTTTGTGCATCATGGCATATTCATTAATCGTATACCACACATCAAAATTATTAGATGGAATAGTTGGTTCCGGACCTTGAATAAATTGAGAGGAAAGAAATAATCATGATATATTATTCTAATGCATACAAGTGCTATTGTATGCAACATATCATATTTCATATGAATACATGAAGCTTTGTTATCCTTAGCAATGGTTTAGCTATTTATCGAAGTCATTCAATGCCAAACCATCATTATCAAGATGAAATTATATAATCTGACAATTATGCTTTTATCTCAATTTTATTGAGCAAGCAACTTTATGAATGTCAAATTGCAGGTTGACAACAAATGAACATGTGATTATCTTATTGATGCATCTTTTTCAACTTATCACATGATAAGTGAACGGGACCTTATTCACCTTTTATATTTTTCAGATTTTAAGGGATCCAATCCCAAAATTAGTTGGTCCAACCAACGTATCATGAGAACAAGCAATATTAGTTCATGAAGAATTTTTGAATTCTTCAATATATGTTTAATACTTAATATGCACATCTTTAAGATGTCGCAATCGTTCATGTCAATTGATGAACTTTTATACTAGTAAACTCCAAGTTTACCATGACATGTATTTTTCACTTTAGTAAATTTTAGATTTACTATTGCATGAATAAATTTTAGATTTACTACTTTAGAAGTAGATTTCAAAATAACTCTCCTCAGTTATTCAGCCTCTTTCGGAAGTGAGTTGTGACACCATCACAATCAAGTGCACGGTTGCATTAATAAGTTTCTCATTCCTCAGGAATAGAATATAATCATGCCTTAAGCCTATCAAATTCTGATAGCTTATAACCTCTTTTATTATATTGCTACTTCAGGAGCAAATCGAGGTATATATCATATATTGCTACCATATTTACTTCATGGATTGGAGCATATTCAATGAACAAGTTTCATGACTTTTCATCAAAAACACATTATTTTGCCTTAGCCATCATAATATCATCAATATGGTACATTGAGATTCAAACTCAATGTATCACCTATATAAAGGCGTCTTAGGCATAAATCAATGGGACTTAAACCCAACGTTTTATAATCATGGTGCATCAACTTATAGTTCAAAGTTTGATAAGAATGTCAATTCATGTCCTTAAAGATATTATAATATAATAAGTAAGCAACTCAAATCCCATTAGAAAGAGCACTAGACCGTAAAGATGAATCAGTTGGGATTATAATAATTACAAAAAAGAAAAAGAAAAAGAAAAGGAACAATACAAAATTTTCCAAAAGCTTTGTTGCCACCAGCCAAGCTAATCACTTGTATTATAATAAATATAATGTCAAATCTTCTATATAGAGAATGGGCCATATATCTTCGGTTATTGTGTTTAGTGATTTTTTTGCTTACCTTGTTCTTGCCGTGTGCACTTCTATATTTCATGAACTTTGTCCTTACGTTGTTCTTGTCGTGTACACTTTAATTAATTATAGACTCGTGCTGATAATGTGTTATAAAATATAAAGTAAGAACAAGAAAATATAAAGCAAGAACAAAAATAAATAGAAAGAGAAGAGGGAGTTTCATTCTTGAGGGTGAAATATCATCAGATTAATAAGAATACAAGGAACAAAATTCCTTTATTTATAGGAGAAAATATTCCTAGTTTCTGACTAAAAGACAGATACTTCAAATCCTGATAGATACCAACTAGATCTTGATAGATCTTGATAGATATTCACTATAATGTAAATACTTTCATAACAAAAATTATATATTTGAAACAAATATTTACTTATTGAATATTATAAGTACAATCAACATTGCATAGTTAACTAATATCTCGTGCTTTATGTTAATATGTATTTACCAAAAAGAATGAACTAAAGTGAAAAGTTGAAAACAAACCTCTAACAATTGCTTTAAGAGTAGCCTCTCACTATTACTCGTCATGCCCAACAAACAATATCCTCTTTCATCTTCATCATAAAGTTTATGATGCTATCAATTTTAATTGTAGATTCGATCAATGTTTCGATATGAAAACTATAAAATAAGGACAATATTTAGCACAAAATTTTAAAAACAAATCTAACATCAAATTATTCATCTTTATTTTTTAGAGACCAAAAATTCGAAATAGTATTTAATTAGAACTCAATTTATATTCTTTCTAATTAGCAGTCATCTTATATTTAGACACTAAAATTCAGAGATAGTATTTAATTAAAACTCTATTTATATTCTTTCTACCAAAAAAAAAATATATGTTATTAAAAAAGCAAAAACACACCGACAGAAAATATTTTCAAACTTTCGAACTTCTATTACCTTTTATATACAAATTTACTTTTCAAGTTGAAGGTTCTTATAATTGATATTTTAATTAATACTATATTATTTTAAAATTTTATTTTTATTTTTAGAAAGAAAATAAAAGAAGCAAGATTATTTTCAAATTTTACCTTTCATAAACAAATATTTTTAGAAACCTCTTTTCATATATTTTTTAGAAGTATACTTTAACTCAAACATGGAGAGATTTAATAAATACAATTTTAGTTATTTTCAAAGTCTTAAATATTAAGATTTCTTATATTGTTATATTTTTCATATATGGAAAAATTTAATATCAATAATTTTAATAAATTTCAAAGTGAAAAGACACTTTTGTCTATTACAGAAACTTTTAATGAAGGGTAAAAAGTTCAAATTACTTTTCTAAGAGTATTCACACTTTTAATATATTATTATTATAGATTATAGATTATAGATATAGATTAACATGGTTGGAAAGCTCATTTTAGATAAGAAATGCAAGTTGAGCTATTTTTTGTGTAAGAAATTTAACTCAAGGAGAATTTGGTATAATTTTTCCTTTTTCCTTTATATAAAATACGATTCATAATTAGCAAATGTAGCAGATGTTTTTTTCTTTTCAAAACATGTACAAAATTGCGCTTGAATTTTGCTCACGTCTTCGAATTTCTCTAACGATTTTATGTACAAATTATGTATGAACAATGTATATAATTGTATAAATTTTGTATTAGTTAGGTTTATGAAAAATGCTAGTTTGTTTTGTGTACAAAATATGTATATGAATTGTAATTCTGATAAAGTACATACAAATTGAATAAATTCTAGTAAATTAGGTGTAAAATCTGTATCAATTTCTAATATGGACAATTTCCTATACCAATTCCTCATATGCACAATAATAGCTTTCCATCAATTTCAACCAAACATCATAAGCAATATGGACAGTAATAGTTTTAAAAAGTATTAATAGTTAGTTATTCAGAGTGAATTTCCTAAACAGTCACTTAAGTTTGAGAAATTTCTTTCAAATATCACTTATATTTTATTTCGGACCACAATATCACGCAATTATCACTTGTAATGACCCTCACATTATAATTTAGAATTTTTTATGTTTTAACAATTTGACCCTCACTGTGGTTGCCTTATTTGATTTGTGAGTTTCGAGATGGTTGACACGATCTCCGATGCTTTCGGGAGTATTTTATTTGAATTTGTGATTTTGAGTATCCTTAAAAGGATATGTTTGACTTCGGTCAACATTTTGTGGTCGAACCTTGATGATGATATGATAACGCTCAAACTACACCTCTCTAATGAGAATGTAAGCGATCGTTATCAATATAAAACACAACTAGGTTGGGGTCGAATCACACAGGGAATATGGTGTGAACTTAAGTCATTTGCGATTTAATCAACTAGTAGTTTGAGGTTTCCTGGAATGGGAGTTTTAAGTTTAACAAGTAATTGTTGGTCACTTTAACTTAAGTGTTTGTAATCAAGAGTTTATAAAAAAACTAGAATTATGTTCACTAGGGGTTTTGGTACTTGACAGATGCTAATAGTAGTTCAAGATTCTCACAGTAGATAGGACAACAAGTTATCTTTATTGAAGTTATGCCTAAATGTCTCTTGACCTACTTAAGCATTTAATTACCTAATCCTCTCGAACTTAGGAAGTTGACGTTCATGACCAGATTTTACCTTAGGTTAATCAACCTTGTTACAACGTTAATTATTAAATGGAAGTTTTTGTTGCTTCCAAGTCCCTGTTAATAATTCACTTTCCACTATATTTGATTTCTTTCTCAAGAAAATCAAATCAGGTGTTATCTATTATTTGCAACTAACAGATAATAATTAAAACCTCAGAATTATCAAGAAGTCCTAGTACATTTTGAATCTTGAATAATTAGCATCTTATCAAGATTTAACCCTAGATCCCATAATTCAGGTTAAAGGAACTTAGCCACGCATGATGTAATAATCGAAGCAACTAGATGGATTCATGCTTTGAAAGATAAACTTACCACAAGATGATTAATGAATAGTGAATTGCAGATTAGATCATAATAGAAATCCCAAAATAATGACTAAAATCTCTTTAAAGTAATTGCTTTTTCAAGCCAAGAAATTAGAGAGATAAAATATCAAAATATGTGTCTCTAAACTCAATGTTCGGAACCTTTAAGAAAACCCTAAACAAGGCTTTAAATAGTTCACCCTAATTATGGAAAGAAAATAATTAAATTCAGAAATTCCTCGAATTAGGTGACTCTATTTGTGATAGCCTATCATGAGGCTGATGACTTATCACAAATGTCGTCAGCTTTCTTTATGCTTTTGATACTCGCTGCCTAATGCTGACGACAACGGTGACACCCTATCAGCTCCTTGATGACCTATCACAAATGTCGTCAAGGCTTTTCCTCAGCTCTCATGTTCTGCCTTAGGCTGACGACAATCTTGACGACTTATCAGCTCCTTGACGTCCTATCACAAAATATCGTCACAGCTTTCAACTTGGGCCAATTCTTTGTCTACTGCTTATGATGAAGTTGATAGCTTATCACAGGTCTGACGACTTATCACAAATGTCGTCAACCATATTTCGCCTTTATTTACTTCAGATTTCAGCTCATTTCCTTCCATTCGTGTTGGTTCTCTAGTATCTTAGCTTCAATTGCAAAATCAAACATAAAGCAATCAAAAATGATTAAATTTGCTTAAGACTTTGCAATTATTCTTAGTTAAAAGTCTCAAATGTGTTAGTATTAGCTCACATATCAACACCTTCAACTTAAAACAATTGTTTGTCCTCAAGCAACTCAGCACAACTATGAGAATACAAAGCACATTTAGCAGTCAATTATCCATATCATCTCAAATCACTTTCACCATCTCCAAAGTAAGTCAATTTAAGTACAATGAAGAACATCAATACAACACACATGAATTAAGATATGGTATCAATTCAGCTATAACAACCATGCATAGACCAGTATTATACTACCCGAACAAGTTAGTAACTAGCAATGTAACCAATATGCCCTAAAAGCAAAGAAAGCCCTCCATTTCATATCAGGAATTATATATGTAACCATGGCGACAATTAAAACACTCACTCTCAGAATAAAGTTCCAATCAGTGTATGCCAAATACCATAGGCTTGGCCTTATTTTCATTACCCAGATCTTTAGATAGGTCAGCTAGGATCACTATAGGACTTCTCTTAGGCTTGTAATGTAGGCTAGGGGCTGGTATAATACTCGATGGTATTAAAGTGACTAAGCCTCATTGACACCACACTAGATTTTTGGGGTTTCACTCATTAGCCTTTTCCACTCTTCTCTTTTCTTGATCACAATTATTTAGGATGGATGCAGTCTTTTCTCAATTACTTTTTCTTTTTCACAATTTTTTTTCTTGCTATTTTCCTCTGCACCCAGCTTTTTATTCTTTTATTTTATGCTACCTTTCTTCATACTCATTCTATATCACGCACCCCTATGATAGCCACGCTCAACTTAGGCTATTTACCTAAGTCAAGGTGCACAATGTCCAAGGAGGACCAGGGCCAAAACAGGTTCATTATGATCTAAATGAGAAGGTGACAGGTGTCATACAAAGAAATAGGCTAATTAGGCTCAAAATAGGGATCAAGGGATATAATACACATAGGGAAGGTCATTTAGGCTAAAGTGAGC
Organism: Capsicum annuum; assembly: GCF_002878395.1. NCBI lineage: Eukaryota > Viridiplantae > Streptophyta > Magnoliopsida > Solanales > Solanaceae > Capsicum > Capsicum annuum. The sequence goes on along the minus strand of NC_061113.1, from coordinate 202,746,933 downwards.
TAATATTAAAATGGCCTATGATCCTTTACTAACCCTTATCCTTACACCTAGGTAAGACTAACCTGGCAAGTTCTGGCTTCAGCATACAGAAGAAACTGAGTAACATCTCACACACACTTGGCGCACGGGTATATTGCACTCGGCTACTCATTCAGTTCGTGCAGCTATTTAGCAATGATTATTATGTTACTGGAACTAATGTCATACAAAGATGCACTGTGGTCACACTAAAATGCAAATCACTCGGTTTAAGTAGTATACCACTTGAAGAGGTGTACAAAAATCATAAAAATAATTCAACTGCCTCAAGTACAAGTATTTTTCCTAGTTGACTACAAAATTTCACAACAACAAATATACCCTACAACCTCAACTTAAAATCAAAGAAAGTCTAAACTAAGGGTTAGAGTATACCTGGAATAGATCAATCTCGGGGATCATGGGTTGCCTCCCATGAAGCACCTGATTTAACGTCGTGGCACGACTCAGGTATCTCAATCACTTCAGACTTCATCGAGACAGATAGTAATGACACTTTTTATTGATTCTTTTGGACCAATATAAAGTTTGACTCGCTGCTGATTTACCTTGAAGGTACTGCCGTCTTCATTTTCAAGTTCCACCACTCTAGATGAGTATACTTGACTAACTCTAAAAGGGCATGGCCACTTAGATTTAATCTTACCTTGGAATAGTTTGAGTCTGGAATTGAACAGGAGCACTAAGTCACCCTTTTGGAAGTGTCATTTCTATATCCTCGAATCATGGTATTTTTTTATATTTTCTTTATATAGGTCTGCTCATTTATATGCCCTGAGATGGAATTCATCCATATCATTCAACTATCCCAGTCTCAGCTCTGCAGCCTCCTTCCAACTCAAATTCATCCTTTTGAGAGCCCATAAGGCTCTGTGCTCCATCTCTATTGGTAAGTGGCAAGCTTTTCCATAGACCAGCTGAAATGGTGAAATGCCAATGGGTGTCTTGAAAGTAGTTCGATATGCCCACAAGGCATCATCAAGCTTTCGAGACCAGCCTTTCTGACTAGCATTCACCGTTTTGGCTAGGATGGCTTTAATCTCTCTATTTGACACCTCCACTTTCGCGCTAGTTTGTGGGTGATATGGAGTGGCTACTTTATGCTGTTTCACCCCATATTTTGTTAACGCTGCTCAAAACACTTTGTTGCAAAAATGAGATCCTCTATTGCTTATAATAGTATGTGGTACTCCAAAGTGAAAGAAGATGTTCTTCTTGAGAAAAGCAACAACCCTCTTTCCTTTATTATCGAATGAGGCAACAGCTTCAACTCATTTCGAGACATAGTCAACAACAACTAATATATACTTCATCTCGTACGAGCTTACAAAAGGTCACATGAAATCGATGCGCCAAACATCAAACAATTCCACTTAAAGCATCTTAGTCAAAGGCATCTCATGTGTTTTGGAGATTGACCCTTGCCTCTGACATTGGTCGCATTTCAGCACAAACTCGTGGGCATCCTTGAACAATGTTAGCCAATAGTAGCCGCTCTACAATACCTTCTTATCCCTCTAAATAGGGAAGCATGACATGCCTCTAATATGCACAATACATCCACCTCTGGCACACATCTCCTTATAATGTTGTAGGCACATTGCCGAAAAAGATACGGCTCATCCTATAAGTAATGTGTCATATCATGTAGGAATTTCTTACATTGATGGAAAGAGTGATTTTCTAGAATGACTTCACTCACAACATAATTTGCAAAATTGGCGTACCAAGGCAATTTCTCCACCGCAACAGCTAATATCTCCTCATCAGGAAATGCATTATTTATCTCCATTTCATCACTACTTGCTTGCTCACCTTCCATTCTAGATAGATGATCTGCAACCTAGTTTTCACAACCTTTCCTACCCTTGACTTCAAAGTAAAATTCTTGTAGCATCAACACCCATCTAATCAGCCTTGGTTTTGTATCCTTCTTAGCCATCAAATACCTCAAGGTTGCATGGTCAGTGTGGACCCCCACCTTGGTCCTAAGCAGATAAGCCCTGAATTTCTCTAAAGCATACACTACTGCCAGAAGCTCCTGCTTAGTAACGGTGTAGTTCTTTTGTGCTCCATTCAGTGCTTTACTGGCATAATATATTGTATGAAATAATTTATCCTTCTTTTGTCCCAATACATCTCCTAGGGCAACACCGCTTGCATCACACATGATCTCAAATGATTTTGACCAGTCTGGGGCAACAATAATAAGGGCCTCAACTAGCTTATTTTTAAGGCATTCAAATGCCTTCAAGCAATCATCATTAAAGGAAATTTCACTTCTTTCTCTAAAAGTTTGCAAAGTGGATTTGCAACCTTCGAGAAATCTTTTAAAAACCTTCGATAAAAGCCAGCATGTCCAAGAAACTATGCACTTCATTTACTAAAATGGGAGGTGGTAGTTTCTTAATAACATCCACCTTGGCTCGATCAATTTCTATCCCTTTTACTAAAATTTTGTTGCCGAGAACGATGCCCTCCTTTACCATAAAAGGGCATTTTTCCCAGTTAAGCACCAAATTGAATTCAACACATCATTGCAAGGCTATACTCAGGTTTGCCAAGCATACCTCAAATAAATCTCCTACCATAGAGAAATCATCCATGAATACCTCTATGGTGTCCTCCACCATATCTGAGAACATAGACATCATACACCGTTAAAAAGTGGTGGGTGCATTGCATAGTCCAAATGGCATCCTCTTAAATGCAAAGGTTCCATATGGACATGTGAATGTCTTCTTCTCCTGATCTCTAGGAGCAATACATATTTGGTTGTATCCGAAATATCCATCTAAAAAGTAATACCATCCTCTTCCAGCCAATCGATTAAGCATTTGGTCCATAAAGGGCATCGGGAAGTGGTCTTTCAGAGTCCATGAATTCAACTTGTGGTATTCCATGCAAACTCTCAACCTAGTCACAGGACTGAGTGGAATCAACTCATTCCTTCTATTTGCAACCAAAGTCATGCCCCCTTTTTAGGCACGCATTGAACTGGGCTTACCCATTTGCTATCAAAAATCAGGTAAACCACTCTTGTATCCAACCACTTAATAATCTCCTTCTTAACCACCTCTTCTATTGGTGGGTTAAGATGACGCTGATGCTCTATGGTTGGGATTCAATCATCTTCAAGTTGTATTTTATGCGTGCAGATGCCAGGGGGAATGCCAATAATATCTGCGATGGTCCATCCTATAGCTCTCTTATCCCTTTGAAGTACTGAAATAAGTGCATTTACCTGTTGCTCACCCAGATCAGCACAATAATAACAGGTAGCGTATTTCTGTTGCCTAAAAACACGCATCGTAAGTGCCCAGGAAGTTCTTTCAATTCTAACATCTGTGGCTCCTCAATGGATGGCTTGGTTGGTGGTGTTGGTCGATTAGCCAAGTCAAGGTCTAGATTTTTAGGAGCATAAAGATATAACCCATGCCTGAAAGGGCACAAACAGTTTCTTCATACTCCTCAATGCCTTCACGATCGAAGTTCATCAGAACTGTGGCTAAAGGCTCGGCAACAAGTTACTTCTCTCTTGACACCTTCTGTTCGTCCTCATAATACGCATCAACTACTGTGAACACACTCATTTCTTCCTGTTGCTTTATTAATTTACACATATTAAACCATACCACTTCATCATTCATCCTGAATAAGAGCTTATTCGCTCTCAAATCAATCAATACACTTTCGGTTGTGAGGAAAGGTCGACCCAAGATTATGGGCACCTTGAAGTCTACCTCACAATCTATAATGATGAAATTTGCAGAGAATATAAAGCTAGCTACTTTTACCAACATATCATATAAAATTCCAACAGGTTATTTTACTGACCTATCTGCCATCACGAGTCACATGTTGGTGGGTGTGGGATTTCCCAGACCTAACTTTCTATATACAGCCAGCGGCATCAAATTAATGCTTTCTCCCAGATCATATAATGCCTTGGCAAATTTCATAGTCTTAATTATATAGGGAATAGTGAATGCGCCAGGGTCTAGCTTCTTCTACACCAAGGTCCTCGTATAAATAGCGCTATAATAATGGAGATTATCCTCCAATTCGTAGATCACTGCTCTTTTCTTAGTCACAACGTGCTTCATAAATTTCACGTATCCTGGTATTTGCTCATGTGCCTCAACCAAAGGCATATTTATTATTAATTGTTTGAGCACTACCATGAATTTGCTAAATTTTGCAACATCAACCTTTTTATTCAACTACTGAGGAAATGGAGGTGGTGATCTTGGGATAGTTTTCAGGACTACCTCTTTCTCCTTGTCTTTGTCTTTATCCGGAGCATCATCAAAATTATCTAGCTTCTCAGACTCCACTGGACCACTTTCTTCTAGTTCCACATTAACTACGTCATCAACTATAGGTTTGCCCATAGAAGGGCCAAGTAATATCTTGCCACTTCTAGTGGTAATAGCCATGCATAAGCCATCATTCTGTGTATTTTGGACCGTATCAGTTGGTAACATTCCGCTCTTTCTCTGGTTGAATGATGTGGAGAGTTGGCTCATCTGCTGCTTCTCACTAACTAACTGATGGATTTCATATTGGTCTTCATGGTGGTCACACCAGAGTTGGTAGCTTTCACTCCCTTCAACAACTTAGCCATTATTTCCTCCATGGATATCTTTTCAGAACTTGTTGAAGCAACCTCACAATTTCTAGGAGGAACATATAGCCCACTCCTGTCATTGTTATTTCTCTAATTTCCTTCTCTCTATCTTTATAACCAGTCTTATCATAGTAAGTCCGACCTTGATTCCCTTGGATATTACCTCGGAAACCCCCTGATTATTTATATAGTTAGCCTCTTCATCTGCATCAGCATCACTTTTATCCTGAGATCCCACAGCTTTTACCTTTTCAATCTTGCCTAATAGAAAGTGCTTGGTTTGTAAGTCCATCTGTGTTTTAAGGTGAGCCATGTCTTGGTCACGCTCCTGTTGTCTTTTGTATTTTTCTGCAGTTATACCTACAGAATCAGTGGGGCTGGCCACCACAGAGTCTCTGGTATGCCATGCCCGACTCTGTTTGGTCATAGTACTCGTAATGTTGAATTTTGCCCTAGGTGCCAACAGTGGAGGAATAATTTCACCCACCCATTACACCTGCTCTGTCCATTCCATCATTATCATCATTGAGATCATACTGGACCGGCTGGTACTCTTGCCTTTCACAGAACAAACTGTTCCTGTTAACATTATGTCATACCGATGCAGTTATTTGCTCTACACGCCTTGGGTTACCAGGATTCAGCGACTCCTCTTCTCCCAAATCTTCATTCTCAAGATTTGGATGCCGTGCTTTTTGCCTGACATATTGTACATTCACCAAACTCTAGCAAAGGCTGGCAATCTGTCAGCCTCTTTCTGTTCTGCCATTCTTCAAATTTATTGCGGTTTCAGATTAGGTGGTAATAATGGTTCTCTGGAACTTCTGGTTCTTGGCATACACTATAAAGATCCTACAAATAAACAAAAATAACAAATAAACGTAAAACTTGGAAACTTTACTAACAGTCAATTTGCGCATACAACTTTAACTTGCAAGTGTATTCTCCGGCAACGGCGCCATTTTTGATAATTCTCAAACTACACCTCTCTAATGATAATGTAAGCGATCATTGTCAATATAAAAACCAACTAGGTTGGGGTCAAATCCCACAGGGAATATGTTGTGAACTTAAGTCATTTGCGATTTAATCAACTGGTAGTTGGAGGTTTCCTGAAATAGGGGTTTTAAGTTTAGCAAGTAATTGTTGGTCACTTTAACTTAAGTTTTCGTAATCAAGAGTTTATGAAAAAACTAGAATTATGTTCACTAGGGGTTTTGGTACTTGACAGGTGCTAATAGTAGTTCAAGATTCTCACAGTAGATAGAACAACAAGTTATCTTTATCGAAGTTATGCCTACATGTCTCTAGACCTACTTAAGCATTTAATCCTCTTGGACTTAGGGAAGTTATGTTCATGACTAGATTTTACCTCAGGTTAATTAACCTTGTTACAACAATTATTAAATGGAAGTTTTTGTCACTTCCAAGTCCCTGTTAATAATTCACTTCCCACTATATTTGATTTCTTTCTCAAGCAAATCAAATCGGGTGTTATCTATTGTTTGCAACCAATAGACAATAATTAAAACCTCAGAATTATCAAGAAGTCCTACTACCTTTTCAATCTTGAACACTTAGCATCTTATCAAGACTTAACCCTAGATCCCATAATTCAGGTTAAAGGAACTTAGCCACGCATACTTAGCCACGCATGATGTAATAATCGAAACAACTAGATGAATTCATGCTTTGGAAGATAAACTTACTACAAGATGAATAATGACTAGTGAATCGCAGATTAGATCACAATAGAAATCCCAAAATAATGACTAAAATCTCTTTAAAGTAATTGCTTTTTCAAGCCAAGAAATTAGAGAGAGAAAATATCAAAATATGTGTCTCTAAACTCAATGTTTGGAACCCTTAAGAAAACCCTAAACAAGGCTTTAAATAGTTCACCCTAATTATAGAAAGAAATAATAAAATCCAGAAATTCCTTGGATTAGGTGATGCCATTTGTGATAGCTTATCAGGAGGCTGACGACTTATCACAAATGTCGTTATCTTCCTTTATACTTTTGGTACTCGCTGCCTACTGCTGAAGATAATGGTGACGCCCTATCAGCTCCTTGACGACCTATCACAAATGTCGTCAAGGCTTTTCCTTAGCTCTCATGTTCTGCCTTAGGCTGACGACAATCTTGACGACTTATTAGCTCCTTGATGTTCATAAAATATCATCAAAGCTTTTAACTTAGGTTAATTCTCTGTCTATTGCTGACGATGAACCTGATAACTTATCATAGGGCTGGCGACTTATCAAAAATGTCATCACCCACACTCACCTTTATTTACTTCAAATTTTAGCTCATTTGCTTCCATTCCTGTTGGTTCTCTAGCATCTTAGCTTCTACTACAAAATCAAACATAAAGAAATTAAAAAAGACAAAAGTTGCTTATGACTTCGTAATTATTCTTAGTTAAAATCCTCAAATATGTTAGCATTAGCTCACACATCATGATATTAACAATTTCATTAGCTCCAAAACATCGATTTTGAATTAGTGTGATTAGTTCAGGTCCATTCCTTTATTTTGAATTTCGAACCTCAATTTAAAAACCAATTTAATTTGGCCTGAATGGGTCACAATAGTTAATTTTTTGTAAACGGTCTTTTTTTGAAAATCTAGCATTGCTATTGAGTCTGAAATGTTAAAATTAGCCTAATAGCATTATGAGTTTATTTTTGTGGGGTTTTAAACGAATCTCGAGGCCTTTTCAAAGAGCTTTTAAACTTAAGAGTCACTGTTTTTATGGTGCATGATCCTTTTTTTGCGTTCGCGACCTCATCTATTACAGTTTCACAAAGAATAGCCAGCTAAGGCATCGCAATCGCATGGGAAGTTCATCACGAGCACGATGGGTAATGGGTCCAGATCATTTTTTTTCCTTTATTATGTTCATGGTCTCAAGGCTCGCATTTGCAACAGTCTTGGTTTGGGTCACATGTCGATCATTACTGAGTGACCCCGATAAAGATGGTTATTTTATTCTCAGTCAAAGTTTGATCCTTGCAATCGTGAGGTACTGTGTCTAAAACCTGTTAAAACCTTTCTTTTCTCGATTTTTCTCTATTTTTTAACTTCTAGAGCTCGAATTAAGGCGTTTTCAAAGAATTTTCATGATTTCTTTTGTGGGTATGTTCCCAAATCCTTATTTCATTCCTTTTCAATGATTTCATCTTTAAAACAACTTCAAAGCCGTAATTTTAAATGTATTTTTGGATTTTTTATCCGATAAAGTGTAAATAAATTTTTCTTTGATTTGAGGCCCAATTTTCACTCTTTTTACTTGGTTTTCAACTGTAGACTCCTCTTGATACGGGGGACCTTATTCTTAAATAAAATTTTGATTACCCTTTTTATTTTTGAATTCATTTTAGACCCGTCTTTCATAGGGTCAATATGAATATCAGTAACTTTCTTTTAACTTCTAGATGACATATTTGATTAGATTTGATAATTTTGGTGTTAATTCAAGATAATTGAGTTTTAGTTGAAGTTTTGGAGTGCCTTTGGGCTTGTGGATCTTCAAGTTGAGATGTACCTTGAATTTTTTCAAAGTTCTTATATATAGTGTACTTGTTTGTTGTATTTTGTGTATCATTTAAAATTGGGATCCCACTTAGGTAAAATGGTGAGCATCTCCATAGGTACCAAAGTACTTGATGGATTATAGTTATATAGTTGCTTATCCTAGTTAGTCTTACTACTTATAAATATCCTTAGAGTAGAATGCAGATAGATAACCTAGAGATCTCGAATAACTGCTATTGGATTGCCTATTTTAGAGTTTGAATCTTGTTAGCGGACTTTATTGTGATGATTGTGATTTAATGTCTTGTTAGTGAGAAATTATGTTAGTATCGTCATTATTGATAGGATGATTGAGCCTTTAGAGAATACCTAGAGTATGAATAGACTTGTATTAGTTGGTGATACTTAATTACGGAACAAGCTAGGCTTGGATAGATTCATGATATATTATTATCGGTATTATTATTTATTTTGTGGCCCATGTAGGGCTTATGTGAATATATTTATGGACTTGGGTAACTACTTATGATCGTATGCCTGAGTTGGGCCTTATATGCATATTTCTTATTTATTTTATAGGATATATTATTGTGATGCTCGAGTGGGGGCTTGACTTGATGTTATTGATTATGTTTGTGCATTAAATGTCTTATTTATTATTATGTCATCTGAGCCGGGGCTTGACTTATCATTATAGACCTTATTAGTGCATTAGAATACCTTGTCTATCATTGTGTCATCTGAGTAAGGACTTGGCTTGACATTGTATATCTTGTTTGAGCATTTAATTGTATTATCATTATAGCAATGTCCAAGTGAGGGGTTGAAAATGATAATATTGATATGACTACATGACTATTTATTCTGGTGGTGCCAATTAAAAACTGATATCATAAACTATTGATATACTGAGTTTATTCTAAGCTCACTTATACATGTATTGAATGGACTTTGATCTTCATATGATTTGGTTGTGAGAATCACATCCATATGTCACGCATGCATACTTATGAGGCATTCATACCACCAAGACATTCATATTTTTGTAAGAAAATGAGACACCTTATAAAATGCATATATCAAGGAATGTGCCAGTAAGATTGATTTAAGACATAAGATTGAGATTATATGAGTACGTAGGTTGCGAATCCCCCATGGATCCTATCGGATAGCAGGGAGCTCGGTGAGTGTATACATAAAGTTATGTGATAACTTTTAAAATATTTCATCATCGTCACATCATTGTATTGCATCATCATCCTTTATATGGATTGATACTATGCTAGTATTTACTCTTGTCCTGTATTTTTGTGTTAGGACCTTGTTTGTGACATTGTGTTTGAGCATTCATTTCACTTTATTACATTATTTTATATCATCATATACTAATTTGGAGGTTGAAATATTTGAGACATGGGGTATGATTGAGGCTTGATAGAAGAGATAAATCTGTAGCCCCTGTTGGTAGTATGAGATACAGTCGTGTATATGTACATTCTCTGCATGTTTTCATCACATATTACTGGATTGATTATAATTGATTTTCCTAATTATTGAATATAAATGAATAGTGTTGACTCACCTAAGTTAGTGTGCCTATCCTATTTTTGGTGAATCTATTGACCGATATGTTGGTTAGCTTGATAGGATGAAAGAATGTAATTATAGATTGATTGAGGAAACTCTTAGACAGTTGGGGTGGTGGTTCTCGCCATTATTTTAGATTAGGGTTGTTTGTCGACGATACTTTCTGAGTATATGTAATTTCGTTCTCACCCTTGCTTCTCCTTTTTTCATATTTTTCTGCATCCCATGCAGGTATAAGACTGAATAACAACTTGTAGATTATTTCTTTTACCATTGATGTTGCGCAGATCAAGATAGTATTGGCGGACTCCAAACGTACTCGAATCTCTCTTTATTTATCTTATGGTTACTAACATTTAAGATACTTTAGCTATTGTTATCATTCTATATTTAGAGTCTTGTATTGATGATAATCAGACCTAGGATGTATCTTTGGGACTTGTTAAATTTAGAGGCTTCCTTCTCCTTAAATTGTGTTCTTTGGGATGAATTAGGCTTAATTGTCTGGTGGATTTGACAAGTGTCATCACATACCTATTTTGGGTCGCGACACACTATTTTCTTAAAAAAATACTAAACATTTCAAAAGTCTTCTTCTCTCTTAGTTGACATGCCATGTCATTTAAATATTATTTGTTTTTAGAGAAAAGGCATTATTTCACTTCTAAATTTGTCCGTACAACTTACTTTAGACCCTTAACTTCACGGGCAATTATAACCCCTTAAAAACTTTAAAGTATATTAAATATCTCCCTAAAATTATGCTACCAGTCTCACAATGAAGAGTGCATTACACTCGCACCTACATCAACGCCATGTCATAGCCACGTCATAATTTTTTTCAAATGTAACCCACTATATTATATTATTAAATAAAAAGAAAAAAGAAGAACTCCCCTACCTCACCTCATCCTACCCCATTTCGATCCCTTCCTACCTAATTTCCATCTCATTCTTCTTCTTCAACAAACACGTTGCTCCCCCAACCCTTGTGATTCTTCAATAAACACCTTTTTTTTCTTCTAGGACAGCACCCTCCCTCCCCATCTTTCTTTCTCCTTCTATGTTCACCTTCCTCCCACCCCTCATGCACCCTAAGAATTCAATCAATTTATAATTAAAAAATTTGAAAAAAAAAAATTAACAAACTAATCCACATGTTAAATGTAGACATAAGTAGAGCAAAACAAGTTACATCTTGTTTTGAAGAAAATTAACTTTTTGAGATCGTTAAAATTAAAAAGAATTTTATGAAAAATTGAATTAGGTTTAAAAAAAGAAGAAATAATTATTTCTTTTCTTCTTAGTAGTGAAATTTATGAAGAGGGTGTTAAAATTTGCAATTTCTTTATTTATAAATTCTTTCTTTCTAGAAAAATTAATGAAGTGTGATAGAGATAGTGGGGGGAGAGGGGGGGGAGGGGGAATGGGAAATTTGTAGAAGAAGAAAAGAATGAGGTGAGAGTGGTGGGGTTCGAAGAAGAAAGGGGAGGGGAAGGGGTAATTTTCTTCTTTTTTGTTTAATTTATTTTTATTATATATCTATGGGACTATTTTTTTTTAAAACGTTCCCCTTATATTCTTTTCCTTTCTTTTTAAGCCACGTAAGTATTAGGGTTGAATTTGATTCACCTTTAAGTTGTTAAGGGGGTATATAATTGTCCGTAGAGTTAAGAGTCTAAAATAAGTTGTGTGAACAAATTTAAGTATGAAATAATGTCTTTTCTCTTTGTTTTAGGTAAAAAATCATTTAATTTATCAAACTCATTTAACCAATATAACTTTATTCTTTTTTTTGAAAAAAATACATTAGTTTATTTTTCATACTTTGTAATTCTTTATGACACTTAAAGTTTACCATAAAAACTTTACCATATTCTTTTACATGAGAAATAAAATCCCCATATCTCTTAGTTAATTTAGTGATATTGTTGTCATTTAAAAAGAAAATGATCTTTTTAGGTAATTATATATGAGAATATAAATAACCGTCTAGAAAAATAACTCTACAAAAAAATATATGTATCTAAGTATGTGAATTTTTTCTTAATAAATTAATGTAATTTAAAAAAAATAAAATTATATTTTTGATTAAATGAGTTTGATGAGTTAGTAAGTTTATTATTAAAAATATGATGGTTTACTGATATGACATGCCAATTAGAAGAGAAAAGACTTTTGAAAGAAATATTGATTGCTGGGTGATATTATTATCTTTACAAAAACAAAAGTGATTTTTGTAGGTTATCCTGAAAAATGGATGGCCATCCAAGAAAATAACTAAAAAAAATAGAAAGTTTTATAGCTAAAAGATTCCTAAGCCAACTAAGAGAGAATAAGACTTTTGAGGTGTTTAGTATTTTTTTAAGAAAAATAATAATTGTTGAGTAATATTGTGGCCCGAAGTGAAACATATATGACATTTAAAGAAAATTTTAAAAAGTTGAGTGACTATTTCGGAAATGCACTTTAGTTATCCATGACAGAATTACTAGCATTAATATAGAAAGAAACGAAGTTCACCTTAAAAGTCTTCACAAACCATAAGTTCTGAAGTGTTGAAGGACTTTTTGATTACTTGGTTGGCTATATAGTGTGAGCAAAAATGATGTGAATCTCTTATTCTTAGAGTGAACTCATGGTATAAATTTTACATTAGAGATTATTGTAAAATCTCAATGTATTTTCTCCTCAAAAGGTTCTGACTTTTAAGAAAGAATAATTTTTCTCTACCATTTCAACCCTTTTTTAATATTTTTGTTGCAATCAGAGAATTGAGAAGGAATTGATGGCTAGAGAAGAAGAAGAAGAACAATAGAGAAGGAATGAGAGAGTTTCTTTATTACTCAAGAACTTAATCATATACAATTAGTTATAACTATATATATAGATTTATACATGAGTTAAATAACTTCTCAACTATAACTGCTAACTACCTTATCATTAACTAATTTAACTAACAAGTAGGAGCCTTTCATATTCTTCACAGTCCACTGATTATTCTTACTTAACTGTAGTGTCATCAATACTCCCCCTTAAGTTGTGTGATGCAAAGATATTAAGCATCCAAGCTTGGAACATAAATATTCATATTGTGTCTTGTATAATCCTTTAGTTAGTATATCTGCATGTTGATGTTTAGTAGGAACATACTCAGTTTTGATCATCCCTTGTTGAATCTTCTCTCTCATAAAGTGATAATCTATTTTATGTGTTTTGTCCTTTCATGAAACACTGGATTTGCAGATTTTTGCATTGCTACTTTGCTATTAGTGCTTACTTGAATAAATAGATGTACTTCATCACTAAGCTTTTTGAACAGTCCAGCAATCCAAGTTAACTCAGCTGTAGTAGATGCAAGGCTCCTTTATTCAGCTTCTGCTGAACTCCTTGATATAGTATTTTATTTTTTTTATTTCCAAGAGATTAAAAAATCTCCTAACTTGACTAAGAATTTTGTCACTGACTTCCTAGAATTAGGACATACTGTCTAATCTGCATTACAGTGTGCTAAATGTATTTCTTGACTTGTACTTGAGAGTAATATCCCTTGTCCTAGCTGGTTTTTAATGTACCTGACAATTCTGAGTGTTGCCTCTAAGTATGTTTATTTTGGCTGATGTAGGAAATAACTTAGTGTCTGTACACTAAAGAATATACCAGGTCTTGTTATGGCTAGGTATAATAATATTTTAATAATCTTCGGATAAGCAGTTTTATCAACCAAAGTATCATTTGAGTTGTCGTTATTCACATAATCATCCACTTCCTTAGTAGTTAGTTTGATGTTAACTTTTAGAGGTGTAGTTGCAGTATTAGCTGCCCCTAATCCAAGTTAGAAACCAACTCCAAAGCATACTTCCTTTGGTGCATTAAGATACTAGTTTTTTTTATCTTACAAAATTAATGTCTAAAAAGAATCTCAATTCTCCCAAGCATTTAAATTTGAACACTTTATGTAGAGTAGTTTTTGTCTCTTTGATAAGCTGTAGGTTACTATCAGTAACCAATAAATCATCAACATACACAAAGATTAGCACAAGATTATTTCCAGCCTTCTTCAAGAACAAAGAATGGTCATATTCACTTTGACTAAAGCCAAGATTCAGGATTGCTTCCAATAGTTTGGAATTCCACTGTCTTGGAGCTTTTTTTAAGTCATACAAGGATTTAAGCAGCCTACAGACTTGTCTTGCCTCCCCTAGCTCTTAATGCCTTGTGGTAAGTTTGTGTAAATTTCATTAAATAGGTCATCTTATAGAAAGGCATTATACATGTCCATTTGATGAATATGCCAATGTTGAATAGATACGAAAGCAAGGACAGAACGTATGGTAACCATATTGACTACATGAGAAAAAGTTCGTGATAGTTAATAACTTCTTGTTGGCTATAACCCTTAGCCACTAGTCTAGCCTTGAACCTTTTGACCTCTCCAGTGTTTTTGTACTTTATCTTATATACCCATTTTCATCCTATTGATTTCTTTTCATCTGGCCAGGTAAGTACTTTCTATGTGTAATTATTTTTAAGTGCATGTATATCTGCCTTCATAGCCTCAACCCATCTAGAATCAGTAACAACCTCTTTGTAAGAAGAAGGTTTAGTATCTGCTGAACTTGCAGCAACAAGAGCTTGAAAGCTAGAGGGTAGATGATCATAAGATATGTAATTTGCAAGACTATAAAGATAAACAACATTAGCCTTTCTGATAGTGATAAAGTCTTCCAACCACAGTGGTGCTACTTTAGTTTTAGCTGACTTTCTTTGAGTATGAGCTGTATTGATATTAAATATTGGTTGCAATGCTATAGTATCATCTTGTTGTGACAAGATAGGAACCTCAACATTATTAGTATGGAACTTGTTGTGACAGGCTTAACATATTCATCTAGTTGATCAGAAGAAATGTCAATAAATGGAGCTTCAATCTTATTATTTATAGTTGAAACAGGAAATATTGTCTCTCTGAATTCTACATCTCTGTTCACAAAAAATATAGAATTAGTATAATCATATAGGATATAACCTTTCTGAGTGCTAGAGTACCCCATATGAATAGCAGATGTAGCTCTAAGATTTGAATTTATCAATTTCAGAAATAGTTTTTGCAAAGACTAGACATGCTAACACTATAATGTGATCAACATAAGGTTTAGTACCATATAACATTTCAAACGGAGTTTTATTATGTAGCACAAAATAAGGTAACATATTAATAATGTAAGCTAAGGCTAAAACACAATGTCCCCAAAATTTAAAGGGAATATGACCCAAAAACCTTATGGCTCTACACCCTTCTAAGATGTGTTTGTGTTTTCTCTCAGCAACATCATTTTGCTGAGGTGTATAAGCATAAGAAGTTTAGTGTATGATGCCTAAATATTTTTATAAAGAGTCATAAGTTGAGTTAACAAATTCAGTACCATTATCACTTCTTATAAATTTCACTTTTTTTATCAAATTATGTCTCAACATAAGTAGGGAATTGCTTTAACACAACACATAAATCAGATTTGAGTCTTAACAAAAATAACCAAGTCATTCTAGTGAAGTCATTCATAATTGTCAAAAAATATTTATTTCCATCATATGTAACATATTTATAGGGACCCCATACATCAAGATGCAATAAATCAAAACTACTATTACTCCTTGAGCTACTAGACTAAAAAGGTAACCTAATTTGTTTTGCACAAAGGTAAATGGTACAATTTCTTATGATAGAGAAACACTTATCTGAGCCTACTAATAAGATGTTATTCAGAGTCTTATAAGGAAGGTTCCCAAGCCTTCTATGCCATAAGGCTATATATGTAGTACTGTTACTAATAGACAAAGAAAACCTAGTAACTAGAGAAAAACATTCTGCAGATTGCTTAGTAAATGAAGGTGTACCAGGAAACACATGTAGTCCACTCTTTAGTTTACCAATCACTTTCACCTTCCCATTGTAGAGATCTTGAAATAGGCAAAAGTCAGGATATAAAATAACTAAACATTGCAAAGACTTTGTGATCTATGAAACTAATAGTAAATTAAACTTAAACCGTGGAATTAGCAGTACATTGTCCAGTTTTTGTCCATCTGTTAAGAAGCTAGATCCAATATGAATTATATAAGCTACCTCTCCAGTTGGTAAGAATACTTTTCTATAAGTACTTGGCGGTTGTGCTAAGGATTAAGTTAACTGATTGTGATCAGCTACCGTATGATTAGTAGCACCTGTATCAATAATCCAGTTATGTGTGTCATCAACTGTTATTAGAGCAGTGTTGATACCTGATGTATTGCCTATTGAGTTAGCCGTAGCTGTAACTTATGTACCATTTAGTAGATGTAGGATTTGATCATATTGATTTTTGGTAAAATAGAATAGTTGTGCCATCTAATCACTAGAGCCTGAATCATTTGACATAGGATTCTCCCCTTTTACTTGATGATCTGATCCTGTGTTCTGAAGATGCACTTGTCCTTAACATTCAGCCATCACATTATAGGCATTAATTGTAGGTACTCACCCTTTCTTCTTGAAGTTATTATAGGGATAACCAATCAACTTTTAAAAATTATCTCTTGTGTGATTCCTTAGTTTACATAAATCACAAAACAAATTCTTACTACCACTGCTAGAACTACTGCTTCCAACTCCATAAGTGTGAACCTTCTTGAATTTCTAAACATTATGAAAATTTCCTGTAGTTTTAACACTATACAAAGCAGTAGATTCATAACCAATAGGTGTAGCTCCAAGAACACTAGATGTTGCAGCCAGAGCTCTTTGATTTTCACCACTCATAAGCATAGAGTAAGCTTGATTAACACTAGGTAGAGGATACATAAGTAAGATTAGACTCCTAGCTTTAACATAAGAGTTATTTAGCCTCATTAAGAACTGATAAAGTTTTTGCCTCTGTAGATTAATCAAAAAATCCTTGGATTTTTCACAATTACAACCAAGTAAAGGTACTAAAGCCTCAGATTTAGTCCACAACTCCTTGAGTCTTAAAAAATACACCGAAATGGAGTAAGTTTCTTTACATGTTGTTGTTATTTCTCTGTGTATGTTAAACAACCTAGAACCATCAAATTTATCAAATATTTCTTTAAGATCATCCAAACATCAAAAACATTGACAACATAGGCTATACCACTCACTAGACCTTGGGAAATAAAATTCATCAACCAAGATAAGACAATAGCATTTCACCTCTCCCATTGAGGATCAAATTTTTCACGAAACTTATCTTTACTCCAAGAACCATCAACTATGCCCCACTTATTCCTACCTAACAATGATATTCACATGGATCTACTTCAGAGAGAGTAGTTATCAGTATCAGACAATTGAAATGAGATAAGAGAAATACCACTTGTATCATCGGATGCAAGATATAATGGATGAGAGGCTTCAACTTGTATCCCTACTCCAAAAATATCATCAGCTACAAAGTCAGCTTGATTTACAGAAGACCCCTACGCATTGACTCCATTAGCAGCCTTTAGAATAATATGTAAAGAGCTTCAATCCTGAGTGAATTGTGGAAGCTTGTTTGAGATAAAATCTCAAAAACAGAGTAAGAAGCAGTTCAAGAAGAAGACACAATCGAGAAAAAACTGTGAATCACAGAGCTTCAGG
Organism: Capsicum annuum; assembly: GCF_002878395.1. Classification (NCBI taxonomy): domain Eukaryota; kingdom Viridiplantae; phylum Streptophyta; class Magnoliopsida; order Solanales; family Solanaceae; genus Capsicum; species Capsicum annuum. Next base: position 202,729,499 of record NC_061113.1, on the reverse strand, counting down.
GCTCTAATACTATGTTGCAATTAGAGAATTGAAAAAGAATAGATGGCTGGAGAAGAAGAAGAACAATAGAGAAGGAATGAGAGAATTTTTTTATTACTCAAGAACTTAATCATATACAATTAGTTGTAGCTATATATATAGAGAAAGACTTGTACATGACGTATCTAACTTCTCAACTATAACTGCTAACCGCATTATCATTAACTAACTTAACTAACAAGTAGGAGTCTCTTATATTCTTCATAGTCCACTGATTATTCTTACTTAACTGTAGTGTCTTCAATAATTTTGACTGGGCAATTTGGACATCGCTTAGCAGTCTTTAAAATGCTCGCAAGGGCGTACCAACTTTTTCTAGTTTGGGGGTGCCCCATGTACTTTTGGGTGCTTGTGTTAGTGTCTCTTAATTTTTTGACAGAACTTTGGTAAGACATAGATAATCTCTTGTAGGAATATCAAAATTCCCTATCTACTAATTATGAAGTTGTTTGGTTGGTGGGATGGGTTAGCAAAAGATATCTATCCTATGAGATTATTTTATCCTATAATTTATATGTGATAACTTATTTCATTACTTTATTAAAATGGTTGAATAAATTAATTCTAAGATTAAATAATATATCCCTTATGTAAATGCATGATAAAATAACTTCATATGATATACTATCATTATTATTCTAATGCCACCAGCCAGATGACTCCTAAGAAGTTGTTTGTTACACAGACTAAATATTCTGAAACCATAATAGGATTTATATCGTGTTTGATGTAATAAACGATATAAATTACATTCGTATTCTAAATATTTTTGGCAAAAAATATGACCAACCGCCTAATTTAAATTTTTTTATTTAAAATAAATAATAGTTATTTTTTCTCGCAAAACGTCTACTAAGTTATTTGATTTAATCAAATATAAAATGTTAAAGATATGATTGGTTATTATTGAAAAGTTCATTTTCTCATGTAATTGCTTCTTAACTTATCACGTTATAGAACGTAAAAGGGAAAAAAAAGATAAGATTCTTCTCTTGAGAAACGATAAGTAAGGAGCAAGTGTTAAGGAGAGGAGAGCCAAGCTTGATTTCTTAATTCTCAAGAAGGAAAAACACAATTGACCAATAATAACAATTAAAATAATAGTATCTAGTATGGTTTCAAAAATTAAATTTGAGAAAATTGAAATATATATATATATATATACTTTTATCTGTAATGAAATAGAAAAATAAAAAACAAAATAAAAACATGAAATCGAGATAGTTATGAATTCCATTCAATTTTCTATACTTGAGCGAACAATCTCAAGGTATGAAAATTCACTAAAAGTGATTGACGTATTGTATGTGTCAATTGACATTTAGCTATTAAGTCCATGTAGATTGAGGTTTCACAAGCAATATTTTCTAATCAAATCAAATCTTTACAATTTTAAAATCTCCCTATTAACTGACATGTTCTCCTTATTTTTGATAAATTATTTGTTTAAAAGGTTAAAGTGAACGCACACCAACACCTAATCTAAAGCATAATGAACCCATGTATGTTTTCTTAATTGAGCATTTCTTTTAGTCTATGATGAAAAACATAAAATTTCTTATCGTCCTGAAGTCACTAATATGAATTTAAAATATTTAATTGTTATTGGTCACAATCTATATATAAAAGTTCTTTTCTGTTTTGATATATATATATATATATATATATATATATATATATATATATAAACATTTCAACATCACGACCACATTTTTAATTAGCTTGGATCGTTTTTGCGATAAATTAATTAGAGATTATGGATAAATTTAATAGGAAATTTCATGTTTTTTCGTAGTGAATTATCACTATTCATTGTCGAAAATTGTGTTGGGGAAAAAGACAAAGAAAGAATATTTTTTTTAAAGAACATGTGGAAGAAAAAAAATGCTTATATCATGCCATGTGTGAATTACGATGGCTCCTAGATCTTCTAGGTGTTGGACCCTTCAGGCTTTTGTTTTTCTCCTTATGTGTTGTGTGTGTCCAAACATCCAGGCTAATCATCATTAGGAAAAACGGAATAAAGATCCTAAGCTCAATAAAGAAGTTTAACTTATTGTAAATCATTCTTAATATTTAATTAATTCCAACTTATAGTAAAGTTTTCATAAGAACGTGGTGCACCAGCTTAATCTGATTCGTCCTGCTCTTTGTCCTTATGTAGTGCAGTGGATACTATGACCCAACTTGACCTAATCTAACAATTAGTATTAATCAAATTATCATTAGTGTCCAACCTAGAATGATTAAACCATTCTTCTTTTTACAGCCATCACAATAATTACTGTCATCTTTATTTTTATTGATCGATTTGAATATAGTAAATATTAAAGAAGCTTGTATATGGCAACATAGAAGGAAATATTAACTAGTCTGTAGGACCCTAGATCTCAGCCACTGCAAGATAAAGTTTTCTAAAAATTAAAAAGTTAGCTAGCTAATCAGTGCTTGGTTAAAATATTTCTGTCCTTATGCTTATGACGTGTTTAAACCATCGTTTAGTTAATGTCACTCATTGGAACTATAACTTGGCTTGTACTAGTTTCCCTTTAATTTACGAATACAGTCATTACCAACTTTACCTAAAAATATTTCCTATGTCTATTTTTATTAGTCTATTATTTTCTCTGTCTTAAATTATTTGACATATTTAGTGAAAAAAAAAATTATCTCAAAATTATTGGCATATTTAATACTTTCTTTGTTTCATAAAGAATGATTTATTTATTTTTTAGTCCGTTTAAAAAAGAATGATTCCTTTTTTTTTTTGCAATACTTCAATTTTAATTTTTTCCACAAGGCATGTTGAAAACCACAAGATTAAAGGGTATTTTGGTACATTTGACACAACTTTAATTTAAGACCACAAGATTCACAAGTCTTCTTTATTTTCTTAAATCTTGTGTCAAGTCAAAATATGTCATTCTTTTTTAAATGGAGGGAGTAGTTTAAAAGAGAACTAACCATATTTTTCAACTATATTCATATTAATTGAATAAGATTCATCTAATCAAGATTAAATAAGAATATATTAGTCAATTCACATTTTTTTTTAATTAATTTTTCTTTAAGAGTTGTGCAAAAATCGAACATATCAAATAATTTAAGATGGATGGAATATTGATTTAACACCCACCTTAAGAAACCATAAGTAGACTGACAATTTTACTACACCATTCACTGAATATAGTAAACAAGTAAATTAGCTTTAAAAAAATAGTAAATAAGTAAATTCGATATATTGAAAAATGACTATAGCTAATACCAAGGGTAAATAAGAATTAAGTGATGATTAATCTGTTGATTTTTTTAAAATGGACAACTAATGATAAATGGCGGGAGGGAGTAAATTTATAAGTACTGTTTGCGTCACAACTAAACGGAGTAGTATTACAGTATATCGACAGCCCTATATATAGCTAGTTGATCGTGGTAATTGTTTCTATAACAGTGGTACAATTAACAAAGCAAACAAGAATGAATTGTCATTTTTCAAGGTCCCAAATAAGAACAAGATTCTGTTGTTAAGAGAAGAAGAAAACAAATGATTTCCAGAGTGGTTCAGACTCTTCATGTGCAATGGACAAAGTCTCCTTAAGTCCTAGGCTACATTATTGTTATGCTGAAAATGATAAAAATAGTTTATAATTGTTTTTCTTTTCTTTTCTCTACATGGGATGCATCCTCTTTGCTTTGCTGTGATGTAACCACACACCACGAAGGTTTAATAATTACTCTAAATTAACTGGCTGTCAGTGTAAACTGCGTGCAGATTCTTATGCATAACGTATAGGATAATGTATGTTTAGACACGATGCTTGTGTATGAGTCTATTGAATATTGATGCATTACAAGCAAATCCATACAAGAAATGACAACTATTTCCTAGACCTCTTAATCAGTGTTATCCTCCTCCCAATTGTTTCCTATTCCTCTCGCTATTTACATTTTTCTTTTTAGAGTGTGAGTTTTCTCATTTCTAAAAGAAAAATCAGATTTTTTTTTTTATATTATTAAAATAAAGTAGTTTGAGGGAGTGCATGAAAATTTTATAACGCATATAAAGTTAAGTATTAACTTCTGCCCAAATGTAGAAAATATTCCGAAACTATTAGTCAAACTATCAGTACAAAAAATGCGATAAGATTGACCAAACTAAACTGCTCAGAGACGGGCTCTAGACTGAGTGTTCTACAAGAACAAACTATGCATGCATGATATGGTGGATATTGTTAGAATTTATTTATCTTGAAGTCTCGAGTTTGAATTATAAAATTGGTAAATCACTTTAGACAATGTGTGAATTTTAAATTACTATTAAAAAAAAAATGAAATTAGCTATAAACTTCGTAGCTAACCTGTCACTAAATTACTTGCTTCTAATTACTTTTTTTAGTTAATTTATAGCTAATCCGTCATTAAGTAAAATTACGAACAAACTTTGTTGACTAGCTACAAAATTTATTGGTAGGACACTGATATTTTGGAAAAAAAGGAGAGGCAAAAAGTGTGGATGCGGAGAGTCGTGAAAAGCTATGAACTTAAAAATTAAAAGGGTCAAAAAAAGGAGAGGACGAAATCAAATGTCACGAACAACGAGAAGGGCAAATAGAGACAAAAGAGAATTAAGGAAAGGACAATAGGAATCCATGACAAAATCCTGAGTAGTGTCGTGTTATGTTAGAGGGAAGAGAAAACAGAAAACAAAGAAATGTGCAAGTTTGGGGTAATGCAAGTATACAGCCACAGCCTACACAGAGACCACAACAACAATAATAATAACAACAAAGTACAAACATATATAAGCCAAGACAAACAACAAAGGTTGCCACGTGAAGCGGGCCTTTTGGAACCACAGTCTGGGAAAGGCGCTATTTACCCTTTGTCCTTACCGATAGGGCTCGATATAAAATATCGAAAATTAAATTAGTGAATCGAATAAAAAAAAATTGATAATTGATATTCGGTAATTCGGTATTTGATATGATATTTGAGAGTAAAATTCCACTATTTCGGTATTCGAGATTGGATTTGGTACAAGATATTAATATCGTTTGATATTCAGTATTTATCTAATATCAAATATTTATATATATATATATATATATGTCTAACCCAACCCAATAGACAATAGTATTAGTCATCCTAAAAAATCGCTTGGACCTTGGTAATATATTCTAAAAAGCAACAAAAAGAATACTAAATAGGGTTTCTATTAAATATACTCGTTGAAGTTTAAATGTACATTTACACATCTCCAACTTTAATATGTATTACCAAATACCGTATCGAACCGAAGTTTAATTTACCGATTACCGAACTATCGAATCAATGTTTATAAGTATGGTATGTGGTATCTATGTTTAAATACCGATTACCGAATTACCGAATCCGAACTTTGAAAATACCAAACACCCACCCCTACTTAGTCCTTACGGATGACAGTTGCTTAGTTCTCATCCCTCTTCTTCGTCCTTTTCATTGCAATTAATTGTAAAATTGCATGGGATAAAAAAGGTTCCGGCAGGTGGATGAATGACGCGACGACATATGAGATATCGTGCGATTTTCACGGTACTCACGGCCACAGGACCAGTATCAAGACCTAAAAATTCATGTTCATAATGTAACCCATGTACTCTAATCCCCGATAGGTAGCCAATTCTTTGTTAACACAAATAAACAATTCCGGAAAGATCCTCAAAGAAAGGACTAATGGGTCTTTGTACGGAAAAATAAAGAGAGACATTAAATTATAACACACAAGACAAGGATTCTCGCAAAGACTTTGTGTCGACATGAAGAAATATATTCATCCGTTATAAATACAATAGCATTTCGATAACTTATCAACTAATTGTACATGAAATTTGAAAATACATCTAATGAAAGTGATTACAATTTATATTTATGACTCATTTGAAAATGAAATTTATAGGAAAATTTCAGAAAGATTTAAAATGCCTAAAATATAATGTTCAAAGTCTCCAAGAATATGCTTAATCGTATTACAAAGATCACTATATGATTCAAAACAATCAGGGTGGGTGTATGTGGTATCATAACATACTTTTTAAATGAAAGTTATGTAAATGATATCATTTGTCTACATATTTTTATTAAGAAAACAATCTTCAATTATTCTTGTTATTTATGTTGATGACATAAATCTCATTAGTACTGTAGAGGAGGTTCATAAGGTGATGATTGGACATCTAAAAGAAAGTTTTAGATAAAAGATTTTGAAACGACAAAACTGTGTCTTGATCGTCTTTAAATTGAACGTTTAGCTGACAGAATCTTCATCCATCAATCTGCCTATATTGAGAAGATTTTAAAATGATTTTACTTGGACAAAACATATCAATTAAATACTTAAATGATTGTTCGATTACTTAAAATGAGTAAAGATTTGTCCTGACCTTAATAAGAGAATATGGAACTTCTTAATCCTCTTGCGAACACTATAAAAGCATTATTTTTGTTAATTTTCTAGCACAATATTGTTTTCCCCCTATAATAAGACATTAAAATACAATTAAACATCTATTGTGATACCTAAAGAGGATCATTGATATGATCTGTCTTATACTAATAAAGGTAGTGCAGATTTTGTTGGTCATGTACATGTAGGTTATTTATATGATCTACATAAAGCTCGATGTCATGATTCAAATTATCAGATTGTGAGGGCACCTATTCTAATCCACCTAAATAGGAGAATTCCTTATCACCCTATAAGAAAATAAACAAAAAATCTTAAAGTAAGTATCCAGTGAACAAACTTTATTACTACTAGTTTACAAAAATTGCATGCAAAAAATATAAACAAACAGGTACAAGAGCATTCTAAGTTAAAAGTAAGATCAGAAAAAACTTTCACCATAAATAAAAAGAGTAGAAGCTGCTGAAGGATCACTATTTGCGACGATCATAAAATCAACACTAATTTCTACAAAAGACTATATCCCAAAAAGGATATAGCAAGAGTAATATCAGTACAAACCACACGTATTAATAAGCCCCATCGGTTGATCTGGATTGAAATACACAAACATAACATAAATATTCAAAATAGGACATGTATTTGAACATTTAGACTACTGAGCTTTGCCACCATCCTATTTCCCCATTTTGACACTTAATAAGCACTTAACCTCATCTTCCTACCCCTAAATCAGTTCGGTCACTTCCTCTTAAACCTTCTAATTATGAACGACGAGATACCATTCTTACCCTTACGACTTCATACTCTGAACAACTAAGCCTAGCCTTATACCAAGGACTATCCGAATCATAAAGAAATAATTGCATTTAAGGTGATATTATCCCGTGTCAAGATTTTAATAAAATTAGATCCTGCATCCATAAGAATGATCCGACCATTCAACCATGTCATCAACAAGACCTCAAGTCACTATCTCAAACTTAGTCGATAAGTTACAACCTTGATGCAACAAGTAACATTTAGAGCCTTTTCAGTAACATTAGTAATAGTTCAAAGAGGTCAACAGATATGCTAGTCAAATCAAGCCAAGTAAAGTTAATTCAATTATCAAAGTACAATAACAATATATATATATATATATATATATATATATATATATATTTGATTCACTCATGGAACCGTCAAACTCAGCTCTACCTTATACACACAACCAAAGGATCTTACCATTGCTCACTGGTCATGACATGCATTAAGCAAATCCTGTCCATGTACTAAACCCAGACACAAATGCCTGTCAATTTTATTCCACTAATATCCCATGAGAATGGTCAAATATCAAAACATTCCATAATCAACAATGATATATATATATATATGTGTGTGTGTGTGTGTGAGTATAAGAAACCACATACACAATGACAACAACTAACACTTGTAATATTCACAAGCTTTACATACAAGTTTAGTGAAATGTGATCATACCTAACAACATATATCAACTAAAAATACTAGAAAAAAAGTTAACTTTCACATATATCATAAGTTGGATTAAACTATGTAACCATCACTTAAACTACATCTAGATCCCTAAACATGTCACCTAAATCACCTATTTTTGCCAAAACAACGCTACTTATTACCATCCTATATTCTTCAAAATTCACCAACATCCACACATTAGCAATGCTTTCCATAAGGATTTAGACTAATGATCGGTATTTCACCCTTTTTAACCACCCTGAATAAGGATCTAAAAAAGTATATCATCTAATTTATGGAATAAACTACCATATAATATGAAACAAAAATTATACAATCATCTTTTCATTCCTTACCTAGCTTTTAATCAATTTTATCCATTCAAACATCTCTTGAAGGCCTAATCATGAAATCTCCTATCTATCTACATTATATTCATTCTTTCTAGTTGGGTCAATACTACTCAATTAAACTTATCTTACCCGAATGTCAAGCAACTACTATGAATACGTGAGAGAAAATTCTAGCCCTATGTAAGTGAATACGAATGTGAATCCCTAAGATTTTTTTAGGTTTTACTTTATTCGAGCCTAATCCCCATCCTCTATAGTTCTATGGCTTAGAGGCAATCCTAGATGGGATTTTGGAGCTTTCCTATGTCTTTTCCTCTAACTGAAGAGGAAAATCAAATAAACCCTATTTTAAAAAAGGATTCTGGTCACGTCATGCCACTATAGAAGCATGAATATTGTTATTATGATGTTGCTATAGTAGGATGACGTCATCTTGATCCTAAAATTTTTAAACTCCAAAAATTCAACTTGTGTTGCCCCACCCAAGTTCATGATTGTAATTTTGATAATCCTCGTAACCTATTCTAATATCAAGGTGATTTCTATCAATGATGAATTTATTCATTATAACAGTTACAAATTTACCCATCGTTCATCCCTCAATGACCAAGAAGGAAGGACAGTCCAAGTCTAGAATTGAACTTAATGTCTTTTTTTTTGCGATAGCATAAGCAACTAATTATTAATACCCAAATCCCCACACATTCCTAATTTTCTAACTTAATATAAAAAATATATGGTGAGTTAAGGGAAAAATACGGACGCTTAAAATTCTTGGTTACTAAATCTTTAAGACCAGTATTTTACATTTTGTTTTATTGTAGGAATTTGAACACTCGCGCGTGAAACAAAATGAACAAACAAACTTATTTCCCGAGTGCTCAAGGGGTATAATACCTCGATAACTTTCTAAAATTAGAAAATGTATTTTTGAGGTTTAATGAATCAATAATTTTTGAGAGTTCACAGCGGGACCTCGATATAGTGGCATTAATTTTGCTATAGCAGCAACACTATAGTATCTCATATCAATTTAAATAGAGGATAATATGTTTAGTACTTATTTTTTTCTTCCGTCACTCAAAAAAACCTCCTTCTACCCCGATTACTTTGCTTTCATCACTAGAAAAAGGTGACAATCAATCTCTTTACTCCTTATTGCTTTCTTTTTTTGCAATTTGCATGATTTAGGCTTGAATTTCATTGAATAGTTTGGGTTTGAAGTTAAGTTTTGAATTTCAATTTGTGGGCTAGGTTGGGTTAGAAATTTAAAGCATGGGTGCTTCTCTTACATTCACAATACTTCCATAGCATTTTGACATAAGAAATTTAGGGTTTATGTGTTAAATAAGTCCGAAATTGAAGAGAACATGAAAAGTTTTTCTTGGACTAGTTTTGATGATTTGGGCATGATTTAGGATCTATATGCCTGAACTTTTGTAGGGAATAGTCCTACTAAACTTTGGGAACACTGTTCTGAAGTTGAAAATAAAAAATAGGAATTTTTTGTATCAAAAGGTGCCATCGATGCAGCTGTTGACCATTGGAAATTATTAAGATCGATATAATAGAGAAATTTTTGTTATAGCAACGTCGCTATAGTGGGAGAATGGAGGTAGTAGGCTCCTATCTAAAAATGGAAATTTGTATTGTATTTTTCAATCTCTGTTGGTATTTTCTTATGTTCTAATTTTTTTCCCTTAATATTAGGTCACATATTCTTCTACGACTGAGAATCAGAAAAATGCCCCTACCTACGAAAGATTTTCCAAAGAATCTAGTCGAGAAAGGTATCACAAATACAGGCTGACCAAGCTTTGCTATGAGAGGGCTAGAAGAGAAGGCGTCGAAGTTATACAACTAGCTCCAGGAGGTCACCCACTAATGGTGGCTCCCCAAATGAAGTCTTGGGCTGGGTCAGGAAGTTCTATGCTATAATCGCTATTATGATTTAGGACAACCCCTTTCCCACTATCTATATTCGAGGTGTGGATGTTTTGGTCAATATTTGTGTTATTAATAAAGTAAATGAGGTGCCAAAAGTCTCCAAAACTAATTTATGACTAATTTTGGGTGATGTACATGAAGTGGTTGCGAGAAACTCTTATACCAGAAGAGTACAGGGATCAAGCCTACTGTCCAACTACTGAGGGCATTACTAGCACCTATTTCTCAATTGATGCTCGAAGGTGGCTAAACTTGGTGTCCTAGAGGATTCATCCATCAGGAAATACTTTTGATGTAACATACCCTTGGGCTCTACTGGTGGATTATGATATTCAGGGCATTAAACTAAATATAGGCACCCAAATTATAATGAAGTGGATGAACTTCTACCGGGGTACCTAGAAGGGTTCCTTCCTTCCGGTTTAGTCTTAGCACTGCGCTAATGTGATGGGATGCTTGAGGATTCAGAGGATATGGAGGTAAATATGGACATCTTTTTCACCCTCTCCAGGTAAATGTACCCACCTCTAAGAATATAAGGAAGATAAAGGCAGGTGAGACTAAGAGCAGTTGGCGGAGGAGGCTTTTGATATGGATGAGGATGATGATGATGTCCTTCCCCCCCATTCCCAGCCCCTATTTCCCAATATCCAGCTGAAGGAAAATTCGGCTTCCGTTAGGAGGTCCACAGTGTATTCCCCCTCTAATTTCACAACCTCTTTTACTACCCAAAATATTTAAATGCTCTGCAGAAAGCTTGATGAGGAGAAGGGAAAGAGATGCTTCAAGGATCGTTTGATTACTCAAGTATGGAAAACCATGAAGGTCATATTGGGTGCGTGGATCCTAGCCAAGATCTTCCCTAGTTGGAGACGGAGGACTTAAGGGAGTTTTCCTTTCTGAGTGATGCAAAAGGAGATGAGCCCGCCCTAGCAGCTTGTGACTGGCAGAGTACCTAACTAGGTTTCATTTATCTCCCCATTTTTGTACTTTTATACCTTGTATTTCCCCCGTTTGGGGTATGTATTAGATGATACCCATTTTTTATTTTTTTATTTTTCACATATGGATGCTAGTTGTTTTTCTATCTATATTACACTTAAAAGCATATTTTTACCTTACGTAGTTTCCATATTCATGTAATATTTAGTACTGAAAATATCAAATGAAACAAGACGAAAATGTAAAGCAAAAACAGGGAAAAAGTAGGGAAAGTACTCTACCTCACCTATGTTGTTATAGCGGGAAAATTACCGCTATAGCAGCACCTTATGTCGCTATGGCTGCCAAGATTAATAGCTGCCCAAAAATTTCATTTCCAAAAATTATGCTCCCCAAACCTTTTTAACACCAACAACAATATCAAGGAGATGCTAAGGCCTTAATATATCCTTAAGAACAAAACCCATCATGTCAATCTAGGCACATAACACCACATTATAATCACCTAAACTTTAAGAAATGATAATTTATAAGTGTAACCTCACTTCAAATAACCCCCACTATTGCAAATTTTACAAGCCCTCCTTTACATGATTCATAACTATCAATAGATAAGCAAGTTTATGACCTTTTTAAATTCATAATATTTAAACCACTTATAATTTACATAAGCACGAACTCCATTAACCTTAAGTACCAATTTAAATCTTTATGTTACTATTAGTGAGACAAGAAATGATCATAATCAATTTCTTCGCATACCACACAACACATAACAACTTGTAATATTCTCTTATCTCCAATTTAGAATTAACCAGCCAATTACAAATCACAAACACATGAATTCATAGAAGTCAAAATCAATAAATTATTCTTTATATCTCATTTAACCGAACTCCTACTCAAATAGTCGATGACCATGAGTTGGTCATCTAACATATTATACATAAATCTTACCACTAGATACATGAAACCTTTCTAGTTCTAATTTTTGTTGCTTGTATCTTTCCAATAGAGTCAAGCAACATTTACTTACATATTTAAGATACCAATTGGAATCAATAGATAACAATTGGACTCGACTCATATATCAACCAAACAATCACAAGAGGGAAAAAAGGTGAAATAATTTCTTATAATGCCTCCTAGATTTTCGAAGATTAGATGTGGACATTAATACACCAATCCTTAGGACATTATTTTACATGTGCTCTTGTACTGGAAGATCGATAACCTAGGATCTGATACCCTATTTATTATGACCTAAATCACCAGATTATGAGGGAACCTATTCTATTCCATATAGATAGGAGAACCCCTTACTACCCATTAAGAAAATAAATAGAAGTCTTTAAGAAAGTATCTATTAAATAAGCTTTATTACGTCTGGTTTACAAAAATAACATGCGGGAAAATATAAACAACCTAAGAACTTAGTCTAAGCAAGAGCATGCTAAGTGAAAAGCAAGATAAAACACAAATTTTACCATGAATAAGAGGAATAGAAGTTTATGATCATGAAACCAACACTAATTCATATAATAGACTATACCCCCAAAAGGATATAACCAGACTAGTATTACTAAAAACCACATGTACTAGTAAGCCTCATCAATTGACCTAAATTAGATTTCAAAAACATAGCATAAATATTAAAAAAAGGACATGCATATGAACATTCATGATGTTAGACATATTTATACACCTAAGTGTCCTTATCGATGTGTGTTTAGCTTAGTTTCGAGGACTTTTTGATATGTTTGATGAGTTATTAAGGGTATAATTATGTGTTTATTGGTTAAGTGACCTTTTTATAGTGTGTAAGGTGCAATTATAACAAAGTTTACAATCAAAATAATCACCTAGAGTTTAGACAAGAAAACTAATGGCGATAGCTTAAGCTATACTTGTTTCAGTGTACTTTGACGAATTGTATTGTGTTGTATGAACTAATTCTTGTTTCTTGATATTGTAGGATAATAATGAATGAGTTAGGATCAATACTGGGAAGCAAAATAAGCCTAAATTAAGTTGGAAATCCATCTACAAAGTGCCGGACTAGAAGGCAAGTGGAAGGTTTAAACTATAAAGAAAAGTTGGCGTTTGGAACACAAGGGCGTGCCACACCTTCAGAGCTCCGAGATAAGGGCGTACCATGCCCTAGGACAAAAAGTGAAGTGGAAATTCTAGTAGGGGTTCACATTAATTTCTTGTCACGCCCAAGGACATTCACAATTGGGGTGTGCCCACCTTAGGGTAAATTTTGGTCAAAATCCTCCTACACTATAAATAAGACACTTCGCTCCTATCCTAAACACCTTGGATGACTTTGGGAGAGAGAAAACATACGAAAGGCTCCAATTAGGTGTTTTATTCTTTACTTTAGTTTACTTTTAGTTTTTACTCATGAATTCTAGTTTCGTGATTCTTTGTAAGACTATGAGTGGCTAAACAACCTCGTTCTAGGTTGACGCTACGAACATAAATGCTTAACTTTCAATTACATTGGTTAAATGTTGATTTTCTTGTTTGTTTTTTCATATATTCTTGATTTTATAATCTTATTGATTCATGACCTTTAGAATACAACTATATTTCTATTATGATTTCTAAAGGAGGAACTTTAGATTAAAATGTGGAATATATGTAGTGGGTTCTTGTCTTTTAAAAAGATTAAAGTTAGGCTTTGCAGTTTAGATATGAATATACTAAATCACCCTATTTTTTTCAAATAGGGATGATATACAAATGCATTTTAATTAGCTCTCACATCCCCAATTAATGGTGTAGATATGGGGATAATCTTGATAGACGATTTAAGGCTCGAAAGACCATAATTATATTATCAACCCCATGAATCAAAAACCAAGAAAATTAACTTAACCAATAAGATTGTATAGCTTCGTAGGAATGTTTAAATTGCCTTGACCCCAGATTTCTCCTCATTATCGTTTCAACCACTTTATAATCTTGTGTTGTTTATTGTTACTTGAAAATTCTAAAAACTCAAACTTTCTTCGGTTACATCTCACAATTATTTAATCTTGTTAGTATCACTAGGATTAGATTACATGCCAAAACCTAGTCCCTATGGGTTCGACATTCCACTCGAAAAGGCTACTTTAACACTTTCATGAACACGTACACTTGCGTGTGGGTAGGATCATAATATATAATACTCTGCAAGATCCTAAACAAATTTCTAGCTATTCGTCATATGTTTAAATCCCAAAAGAGATTATTATACACTAAAGACAAGTGCCATGGCATTTTAACACCCTCAGATTTCAAATATTTTATTTTTGGCCTTTTCATGTTTGAAACGTCAATTTTTGAGTTGAAATATGTTTAGGAATATTAAAAGGGTCATCCAAGAGATTTCAAAATCTTTGAAAGAGGTTTGGGGTGATTTTGGACAGTCGAAGAAGAATTCCTCCACATTTTTATTGTGTCACGGAGGCAGCCCTCCGCGATACGTAGCGTGGCACAGAAGCAGTGTGCCTCCTCAATAAGAAACATGTCTCAGAGGCTAGACTCTATGATAGACAGTGTGTCACGGAGGTTGTATAATATTGTGCAGTATTTCTTAAGGTTGAAGGACTTTTTTGTCATTTCCTCTTCCTTAAACACCCAATTCAAGACAAGGAACCCCAAATAAGCATAATTTACCCCTTTTTAAATTAGTTGACATCATTCATCCCTCTTTCATCTCTTAAGAACAAAAGAAAGGATTTCTCCTAAGAATTTACCCTCCCAAGGCCTCAATTCAAAGTTTTCTTCAAGAAGACAAGAAATTTAGGTATGTGGGATATTCATCAACGAATTCCTTTCACCCATTGGATCTCAAGAATTCCTTATTTTACTATCATAAACCCTTTTCCTCCTTTTTATGAAATTTAATGTCAAATATGCACCTACTCAATTCTCTGTTAATAGTTTTGAATACAAACCATGAGAATGTGTTTATCTATGTAAATTATGTTTATATGTGCTTGGTAATCTCAGTCAGCCATAACATGTTCATTCGATACCATGTTACGTATTAATTTATAAATTATCTATCTCATGATTTCCCCATTATTATTTTGAATAGATATTTTAATCTATACTGGTGGGTTATGAAAAACCAATACCTAGGAAAATAATGCTTATAATTATTATCAGGTTACACGTCATTCAGATTAGGCTTTTATCGCTAAATTTCAGGATAGCATCATAATTAGCACTCATCAATATTGTATCTTATTAAATATAACTAAATATCAGTGTCAATCATTTGGGAGTAATACTTAGCACCGAGTGAATGTAGGGATGATAGCCCTCCCATTGGTTAGACATGAGTCTTAGTAGCAGTTCCTAAGTTCCAGACCTACGATGCCATTGTAGATTATAAGGAGTCCTCCCTCAGTAGAGGAATGATACCCTCATCCTTCGGGATATCAGTTTAGTTGGTCCACATCAGTCATATGTTGGTACCCTTGGCAAGGTATCAACACCCTTCTAATTGGAGTTATAGGTTGGGCCCTAATTTGGTTAAATTGGGGTATGTCAGTTGTAGTTAGCTCCCATAGTATCAGTTCAACATTCAGATCATATCAACTCAGGTTTTCATAACCAAGTATTCAGGTTTTCAGTTATTCAATTTTATAGATTATTTTAGCACATGTTTTTCTTGATCTTGCATTCATTTTACATGTTCATGCATTCATTCTTAGTACTTATATGTATTCCAGTTATTCCCATCTCACATAATATTACATTCAAAGTATTGACTACATACTCTCTTTTGAGATATATTGATTTCATAATATAGGTTTTGATGCTTAGTTATAAGATCGCACGTAGTCCATCCCTGTATCACTCAACTATAGCTTTGGTGAGTACTCATCAGTTGAGGACTATTCATATTATTTATTACATTTTCTAGTACCTTATTTCATGTTATTTTAGTATTTAGTTACTCAGCCATCAGAATTCAGTACACAGTTTCAGTATAATCTCAGATACACGATGTATACCTGTATGCACAGTATTGAATGTTCAGTAGGTACAATTTTCAATGTACTCTCATCCAGTTACTTCATGATGTTCATTCAGTCAGTTATCATCTCATGTATATGAACCCATGTATATCAGCCTTACCTTACCTAACATACCAGTACATTCAAAGTACTAACGTATATTCTCTCTCTTTGTACTATGATATCTCACATCATAGGTTTGGATGCTCGAGTTCCTGATCATACTTAGCCAGATCAGTCTATCAGTACCAGTTACAGTGTTGAGTCCTCATCCATCGAGGACAAGATATTTATTTATCCATTATATTATTTTAGTATTTCAGTTATTTTAGACAATAGTTGTGAGTTAGTTAGGGCCTATCCCATCAACTCTTTTATTTTAGATGGTTAGAGTCTTTTAGACATTATTAGTTAGCAGTTATTCTATAGATGTATTTAGTTTTGATTCATTATTATGAACCCTATGGAATTTTCAATTTTACTTCCATATATGTTTCATGAATATTATTTAGTGCTTACAGCAGGTACCAATTAGGTTGGCTTGTGGTCCTTCGGGGTCGTAAGCACCGTGTGACACCCAGGGTGTAGTCTCAAGGAGTTACAAAATTTGTATCAGAGCCTAAGGTTCTAAAGAGTCCTAGGGAGTCTGAAATCCTCGTTAATTAGAGTCTTGTGCATGGGTGTGTAGCATGCCACACTTATAGATAAGAGGCTATGAGGCATTTTAGGAAAATTTGCCTTCTTTCAGTGTTCCTATCATGCGAGTAAGGATGAGATCAAGTTAAACTCTCTGTCTAATCTAACTTTTCCTTTCATTTACCGAACATGCCTCCGAGAAAGACCAATAGAAGAAGAAGTGGGAACCAGCCATCACCTCCGCCTATTTAGAAAGATCCCCTGAATGAGCATGTTTCTCACGCAGCGTTTAGAGTAGCTTTCACCACCTTAGCCCATTCTGTGACAGCTCAGAATGTTCAACCAACTACTGTTTAGGCCAACCCAGTGGCTAATACTACCGCAACTAGAATTTAGGACTTCACCGAAATGAACCCTCCTTCATTTTCAGGGTTTAAGTCTGAGGAGGACCCACAAGAATTCCTTGACATAGTGTAGAAGGTAACATACATTATGGGGGTAACTGCTAGTTAGAGTACTGAGTTAGCTGCCTCAGTTATGAGATATAGCTCATACATAGTTTAAGCATTGGAAGGTAGAGAGAGGTGCATATACAGGGCATATAGAATGGGATAAGTTTTCTACTGCTTTCTTCGATAAGTTATTTTCATTGGAGTTGAGAGAGGCTAAAGTGTTAGAGTTCATCAACCTGGAGTAGGGTAACATGAGTGTGAAATAGTATTTCCTCAAGTTTACTTAGTTATCCAGGTATGTTCCTCATGTGGTAGCTAATAGCCGGTTTAAGATGAGTAAGTTCATATCTGGCGTATCTGATAGTATGGTCAAAGAGTGTAGGACCGCAATACTAATTAAAAATATGGACTTGTCTAGGTTGATAGTCCATGCTCAACAGATTCAGGAGAAGAAAACTAAGGAGAAAGAGAGGGAGATCAAGAGGGCTAGAATAGGTAGTTTCAGTTTTGCTCACCAAAGTTTGAAGGCGGTAACCGTCCTCAGTTCTGCCCAAGATCTTTAGTCCCAGCTCTGTCTTCGGCTAGTGCACCGATTCCCAAAATCAAGAATGATAATAAGGATAGGGTTCTATGCTCTAAATCTCAGGGTAGTGTGAACAGTTCCTGAACAAATCCTCTTTGTTAGAAATATGGCAGAAACCATTAGGGAATCTGTAGAACTAGAAACGATGTAAGTTTCGGGTGCAATAAATTAGTCCATAGGATCATAGAGTGTCCTCAGGTGGGTTTATAGAGTTAGCATAGTTGTCCACCAGTTTAGTTCGGTCGTCCATCTCAGTAGGGTACCGCTTCCAGTACCACCAGTGGACAACAACCAAATATGCTCTATGCACTTTAGTCTCGACAGGATCAGGAGAGTTCTCCTGATGTGGTCACCGGTACATTACAAGTTTACCATTTACATGTTTATGCTTTATTAGATCTTGGAGCTTCTCTGTCTTTTATAACTCCATATATATTTGTCAACTTAGAGTTAGTCCCAAAATCCTAACAAAGCCTTTCTCAGTCTCTACCCCAATAAGTAAATCTATCATAGCCTGGCAGGTATACAAAAACTGTCCAGTTATGGTATCTCAAAAAGTTACTTTAGCAGACTTAGTAGAGTTAGAGATAATGGATTTTGACGTCATTCTCGGCATAGATTGGCTCCATTCATGCTATGCCTCAGTTGATTGTAGAAATAAAGTGGTTTATATTCAATTCTTGAATGAACCTATCCTAGAATGGAGGGGTAGTACCACAACACTTAAGGGTCAACTTGTTTCATACCTTAGAGCAAGAAAAATAATATCCAAGGGGTGTGTCTATTATTTGGTGCAAGCTAGACTCTAGTTTCAAGACTCTAAATCTTGAGTCAGTTCTAGTCGCAAGTGAATTTCCAGATGTAGTCCCTAAATATCTTCTCAGAGTTCCTCCCGACAGGGAAATTGACTTCGGAATAAACCTTGTTCCAGATACTCAGCCTATCTCTATTCTTCCATATAGAATGGCTCCGGTCGAACTCAAAGAATTAAAAGAACAGTTGAAAGATATCCTAGATAAGGGATTCATCAGGTTCAATATTTCCCCATAGGGCGCAACAGTCCTATTCATGCGTAAGAAAAATGGTCCTCTTAGAATGTGTATCGACTACCATCAGTTAAACAAAGTCACAATAAAAAACAAGTATCCACTTCCCAGAATTGATGACTTGTTCGACCAACTTTACGGTGCCAGTTATTTTTCTAAGATAGACCTAAAATTTGTATCATCAGCTTAGATTTAAAGAATATGACATTCCAAAAACTGCTTTCAGAACTCAGTATGGTCACTTCGAGTTTCTAGTCATGTCCTTCGGTTTCATGAATGCCCCAGTAGCCTTTATGGACTTGATGAACTGAGTGTTCAAGTAGTACTTGGACATGTTCATCAAAGTCTTAATTGATGACATCCTTGTCTACTCTTGTAATGAAAATGATCATAAAGACCACCTCAGAATAGTATTATAAACTCTTAAAGCCCATCAGTCGTTCGATAAATTTAGTAAGTACAAATTCTGGCTAATATTAGTAGCTTTCCTTGGCCATATTATTTTCAGTGATAGTATTAGAGTTGATCCTCAAAAGACTGAGGTGGTGAAAAATTAGCCCAAACCCATCTCTCCATCAGATATCATGAGTTTCTTAGGTTTGGTTGTCTATTAGTGATGGTTTGTTGAGGGATTTTTGTCTATTGCATCCTTCATGTACAGGTTTACTCAAAAGAAAGTTAAGTTTCAGTGGTCAGATTCTTGTGAAAAGAGTTTTTAGGAGATGAAGAATCGACTCGCTATAACCCCAGTTTTAATATTGCTAGATGGGTCAAATAGGTTTGTTGTGTACTGTGATGCTTTTCGAGTTAGGTTGGGATGTGTTTTGATGCAGAGGGTTAAGGTTTTGGCCTATGCCTCTAGATAACTTAAACCCCATAAAAAGAATTACCCTACCCATGATCTTGAGTTTGCAGCTATTATGTTTTCTTTAAAGATTTGGAGATACTATTTGTATGGGGTGCATGTTGATGTGTTCATTGATCATAAAATCTTACAATATGTGTTTTCGCAGAAGGATTTGAATCTACGCCATAGGAGATGGTTTGAATTGTTGAAAAATTATGATATGATTATTTGGTACCACCCGAGCAAGGCCAATGTAGTAGCAGATTCCCTAAGTAGATATTCTATTGGTAGTGTTGCTCATGTTAAGGGTGATAAGAAGAAGTTAGTACAGGAAGTTCATAATCTTAATAGATTAGGTATTCGTTAAGTTGATTCAGCTGACGGTAGAGTTTGGGTTTAGTATAGTTTGGAATCTTCCTTGGTTACCGAAGTGAAAGAAAATCAAGATAGGTATCATAGTCTAGTGAAGCTCAACAAGTCAGTTAGAGATCAAAAAGTAGAGGTTTTCTCTCAAGGGGGAGTGGTGTATTGCATTGCCAGGGTAGACTTTGTGTGTCATGTGTTGATGCGTTGAGACAGCGAATTCTTGCAGAAGCATATGGTGTGCATTACTCTATTCATCCAAGGTCCATATAGATGTACCGGGAATTGTGGGAAATCTATTGGTGCAGTGGGATAAAGAGATATTGCAGATTTTGTTGCTAAGTGTCCTACATGTCATCAAGTTAAGATTGAACATTAGAAACCAAGTGGGTCTATACAGGAGTTCAGTATTCCTACTTGGAAGTGGGAGGAAGTGAACATGGATTTTATGATAGGTTTGCCTCATACTCGTAAGCAGCATGATTCAATTTGGGTCATTATGGATAGAATGACCAAATCAACTCATTTCTTGCTAGTCTATACTTCTTATTCTACCGAGGACTATGCCAAGCTCTATCTTAAAGAGTTGGTTAGGTCGCATCGTGTTCTGTTATCCATCATTTTAGACAGAGGTACTCAGTTTACCTCTCACTTTTGAAAAGCTTTTTCAAAAGGCTCTTGCTATCCAAGTTCACCTCAGTAAAACCTTCCACCCTCAGAAAGATGGTCAAGCAGAAAGGGCTATTCAGACCCTTGAGGATATGTTGAGAGCGTGTCTATTTGAGTTTAAGGGTAGGTAGGTTGATCACTTTCCTTTGGTTGAGTTTGCGTATAATAACAACTATCATTCTAACATTCATATGGCTCTGTTTGAGGCTCTATATGAAAGGAGATGAAAATCTCTGATTTGTTGGTTTGAAATAGGAGAAACTATGCTAGTAGGGCCTGACTTGGTGTTTCATGCTTTAGAGAAAGTTCAGTTGATTAGGGAGAGGCTTAAGGTAGCCCTGAGCTAACAGAAATCTTATGCAGATATGAGAAGGAAAGATCTTGAGTTTGAGAATGGTGATTTCGTATACTTGAAGATCTCTCCTATAAAAGGAGCAAAGAGGTTTGGTAAGAATGGGAAGCTTAGTTCTCTATATATTAGTCATTATAGGATTTTGAGTCATTTCGGAAGGGTGGCTTATGAGCTTGAGTTGCCTGCAGACTTAGCATTAGTGCAACCAATATTCCATATTTTTTATTGAAGAATTGTATTAGAGACCCAGCTGTAGTTGTTCCCTTAGAGAGCGCAGATATTCAGAACAATCTTTTCTATGAGAAAATTCCAGTCGAGATCCTCGATTCTCAGACTCACTGACTAATGAACAAGGAAGTTCCCTTGGTCAAAGTTCTTTGGTGGAACCACTCCGTTGAGGGAGCCACTTGGGAAGCAGAAGTAGATATGTAGACAAAGTACCCTTATCTCTTCTCCACAAACTCAAATTCAACTTAAGGTATCAATCTTCTTAAAATTTCTCTTTTCCATGCTAAGTTTCAGCTGCATATTCATTCTTATGTTAGTCATATATTCATGAATCAGTTCAGTCATGAAATCATGCTTTAGTTGCGCATGTTCAGTGTGTAAACTCAGTTCCAATATTTTTAGCTTAAACGGACTCATTCTAAGATGAATGTTCCAAGGGGGAGATATTGTAATACCCCATACTTTCCTAACTAAGTTCATCTCTTATTATACAAGGGTTACTATATATAACCTTCAATATACTTAGAATTTTCCTGTTTAAGACCCATCTAGGTGTAGAAAATTCAATCAATTTTCCAATGATATAAATTTTGCCTTAATTCGATAACTGGTTAAGAAGTTATGGCGAATTTAGTTTCAAGCAGTAGACCAACACAATGGTACCACGTCGCGATGGCAGGACAAATGGTACTCATTAGTTTCCAGTTTATCACCGCGATAGTACTACATCATAGTGAAGTTTCAGTTCCCAATTGGCATTTTCTAGTAAAGCACCGAGATAAGCATCGCGTCGCGGAGGAGTGCCAATTTTCACTCGTCAATTTCCATTGATGAAATGTGATACCACCATGTCGTACCAAAGTGGATTTTTGCAGTTATCTATGGAAATACACTTTTAGCCAAATTCCAGTGGCTCACCGCGATGGCACCGCATCGCGGTATGACCAAAATTGGAATTTTCAATTACGAAAATTTAATTCTTTTCAGGGGTAGTTGGGTTTTTTCCATTACCCTAATTAGTCCAGAACATGATATTAATGCCCTAGTAGCCTAATTAATCATTATTTTATTCAATTCCCTCGAATCAAGAACATTCTCTCTCAAATAGAAAACCCCAGCCTTCAAGATTCACGGTCAATTCCCAAAACAAATTCCAAGAAACTTCAAGAATTCAACTACTTAGGTATGTTTGGTGTTCATCCTTGGGTTTCCTTCCACCTTTGGAGTTCAAGAACCCCTTTTTAAGATTTAAAATTTGATTATTCTTAAATTGAATTATGTTCATACATGTGTTGATTTTATAGGTTTTAAACCAAGAAGATTATGAATTTCAAGTAAATAAACTAGTATATGTGTTGATTTATGTACTCTTCATTTCATAACCCATGAATTGTGAATTGAATGTTTTAATCATGATAATCCCATGTTATTTTTTCCTCATGTTGAAGAACCATGCTCCCCAAGTGTTTGACAAAATGTTTATACGAATGATTTGTGCATGACATCCTAATTGAAATGCTTTAACTTGTGACATGGTTCCTTTATTTATGATACCGAGTCTTGGGGTTATTGTATACCCAAAATTAGCTGCTTAGCTTCTAGTCGTAATAGAATGATACTATAGTTTCCCGAACAGTCATATTCGGCCAGTTAATAGAATCATCATGAGTTCAGTCAAGCTTAGTATAGTCTAGTGATCAGTGTTAGTTCAGTTGGGAGTAGGATTCAACATCGAGCGAACCCAGGGATAGGGGTATTTCTGCCAGTATAGGGTTTGACCCTTAGTAGCAATCCCTGAGTTACAGAACTACATAGCCAGTGTAGGATAAGTCATCCTCCTGCCAGACCAGAGTTGACACAATCATATATATATTTCATGAGTCTTCCTACTAGATCAGGGTTGACACAACTTTATTAGTGTACTGTGGCAAGGTGCTAACACCCTTCTAAATGGGGTAACTGGTTGGACCCCAAATCAATTTATAATTGGGGTATGTCGGCTAGATGAACACTCCCACAGTTACAATTTTAGTCTTAGTAATTAGTAAAGAACTCAGTCAATTCTACAGGACCATGGCTATCAATTATCAGTTACTCAACCATTAGAATTCAGTTCTGAGTTTTAGTATAATCTCAGATACATAATGTATACGTACATGCGCAGTATAGCATGTTCAGTAGTTACAGTTTTAAATGTACTCTCATCTAGTTACTTCATGATGTTCCTTTAGTCAGTTATCATCTTATGTATATGAACCCATATATATCAACCTTACCTCACCTAGCATACCAGTACATTCAAACTACTGACACATACTCTCTTTTTTTGCACTATGATGTCTCATATCATAGACTCGTACGCTCAAGTTCCTAATGGTACTTTGCCAGATCAGTCTATCAGTTGCAGTTACAGTAGTGAGTCTTCATCCATCAAGGACACAATATTTATTTAGCCATTACATTATTTCAGTATTTCAATTATTTCAGATAGCAGTTATGAGTTAATTGGGGCCTGTCCCATCAACTTTTTTATTTCAGATGTTTAGAGGCTTTCAGGCATTATCAGTTAGCAGTTATTCTACAGATGTATTCAATTTTGATTCATTATTATGAACCTTATGGAATTTTTAATTTTACTTTCACATATGTTTTATGAATATTATTTAGTGCTTATAGCAGGTACCAGTGATTGGTTAGTTTATGGTCCTTTAGGGCCATAAACATCGTGTGATGCCCAGGGTGTAGTCTCGGAGCGTTGTAGTAGCTTAACTTTGTTTTGTGGCTCCCTATTTAGCATTAGAATTTGGCATCAATACCAAAATCATAGCAGATTCCTTCTTATAATCTACTCTAGTCGATAGCTCTATCACAGCAAGGCGGGTATACAGAAATTGTCCGATCATCGTATCTCAGAAACTCACCTCAGTAGACCTTGTAGAACTAGAGATGAATGATTTTTATGCCATTATTGACATTGATTGGTTCCATTCTTGCTATTCCTCAGCCGATTGCAAAAATAAAATAGTTTAGTTTCAGTTTTCTTATGAGCCTGTTATAGAATAGAGGTAGTACTTCAGTGCCTATGGGTCGGTTTGTCTCCTATCTTAAGGAAAGTAAGATAATATCACAGGGTTGTATTTACCATCTTGTATGAGTCAAGTGTTGCATTCAAATGCACACGCAAGTGTACGTGATCGTACAAGTAGTATAGTGACTGAGACAGTCGGATATCGTACCCATAAAGACTATACAACTAACAATTCAACCAATTTTTGTTTTAGACAAAGAGGTATTAAGTGTTGTCGCGTATCAAGATGATTTTAAAGTTTGGAATAAAGATGTAAATAAATAAGAAATAATAATTTGTGACAATAGCAAAGCAAGCACCGGTTGTAAATAGTAATGATGAGAATTCCAGGGTTGAGGTACTTCTAACAATCTTACAGATCTCTATTCTTATCGTATTCTAGTTGGTTATCTGGTTGTTGATTCCCAGGGTTCATAACACGATCGTGGTCTCCCGACCTATAATCTTCTACCCACGTGAACTTTGTAACTACATCATTGAGCGGGGTTGCAATAATCCATTTAGATATATATGGGTATCTTCCTACGATTGAGCCAAAATAGGTTTCTAGGTATATCCAAACCCTAGATGCTAATTCATATCCTTTATTTTATAAAAAGATGAGAACCTTTATCCTTAATTTCTTCATTCTATCTTATTATTCTTCTCCAAGATGCACATAGAAATATCAATTTATTCTAATAGTGACCACTCATCAAAATAGTAAGCACAAGAAATTAAGAGCAACCAATACGATAATCCAATAAGAACTATGATAAAGAAGAGCAAAGAGTAGTCATGCTCTTGGCCTCAGCCCTAGAACAAAGGTGTTTAGACACTCATGTCTGAATTCACCATAAAAAATAAATAATTATTCATACCAAAAATTAATCTTGAAGTAAAGAAGTTCCAAGAATATCTAAGAACCCTAAAGAGAGATTTTGCTATTTTTCCGCCGCTCTGTGCTTTCCAAGTGTCTTAATTATGTTTCCCGTATTGGCATTTATACTAGGCCAATTTATGATTGGGTGGAGTGGCGCCTGCGTCAAAGGCGTCAGTGCACCGCTCTATGAGAGGCCCTGCCTGATCTGTTACGCCGCTCCAAGTGAGGCACCGCTTGGTCTATTGCGGCGCTCCAGGTAAGGCACTACGGGCTAATTGCCCTGGTCCACAGGAAATTGCCTTGAAAAATCCACTAAGACATGGAGGCATGGTTTTGGAGCCCGCATCGCGGGCTAATCGCCATGGTCCACTTGAAATTGTTTTCCACTATTTTTTAAGGTACAACACTTTTTCCTTTAAGCTCGCTGCTCCGCTACCTGATCCAATCTTCCCAACTTGCTTTCCAATTCCTTCCAGTGTCCGTGATACTCCCTATAATCAACTCAAAACATCAATCATCACTGGCTTCATACTATGCATCTGATTTTGTCCAAATCCATTGGAAATTTACCCTGCATCACTAATCACGTTGGTTAGATATGGAGGATTAAATACAATAAGAATAGCACATTTTGGATCTCAGAACAAGTCCAAATAACGATTAATATTGGTGATTGGACATATAAATACAACCAAGATCACCATCCCACACTTAAAACCTTATTGATCCTCGAATAATAAACAACATAATACCCAATTAATCTCTACATCACAACCTAAGAGTAATGCTTGCGTTGGGCACTTACAATTTATAACAATGACTTTTCATCTCAAAACATGTCAACAATACTTTTATGCACATGGACTATTTGTTTCAAACCTTATTATCTCAATAATGATATCCAATTTGTTGGCAAACTTAATAAAATCACTCAATCTAATAACACAATAAGTAATTCGGACTTTCATCTACATGCACCCTCACAACAAGAAGGATTCCCCATACCACTCAAAATTTTTCAATACATTACATGAGGGGAATATCATAATCACATCACTCACTCTCAACAAAGAATTTATACATGATATATAATGAACCATAAGCTTGCCCTTAGTGTACTACTCTACTAATAGTCGAATGTTAGGATGAAGGATCAACTATGTCTTTTATGGTTGCAATGTAAGCTAAGGAACGGGTAGGAACTATTTAAAAAATAGTGACTAATCTCCCCAAGTGCTTTAATACATGTCAATCTACAATCAAAATCACATTCTAACAACCCAATTTCTAATTTATTACCTTCACACATCATTTGCTTCACCCCAATCTCCTTAAGCACAATAACATCATTATGGTGCGAGTATTTTTCTTTTACATCATGATTCAATTTTCTGCTCTTCTTCACACCCATTTATTGTTACGTAACTCTATAATAGCCACTCTCAACTAAATCTATTCATTGTAACAAAACTGTGCTACAAAAACTGAAATTTCTTTAAAATTTTCTATAACTCCCAACCATCGCAATTAAATGAAAAAACAACTATTTCTTTAGGGCTTTACGTTCACCTTTCTTCTTTTTCAATTTCACACTCCCTACTTATTTAATCATCTATATTAAAGTTCTTAGGAGATTTGGCTATAATAAAGGTCTATCAAAGAAAGGATCAGGCTACATATGAGACTACTGAAGAAATTAGGCTATAAGCTCAACAAGGCTAACTAGGGATATGCACAAGGGTAGGTAAATAAGGTCTTGAAATTTCAGCTATCAAAGAAATGCCTACATCATTTCCTACACCTAACATCCTTTATTTCTCTTTGTAAACACACCAGGAAAGTTCTAGAGATTCCTATACATGTAGAGTACAAACAAAAACTCTCACACTCTTGGTGCATGCTAGGAATCAAGTCGAATCCTTACAGTTCTCGATCTTGTTCTTGGTTAAATTCAAATTAAGCCAACAAATCGTATTACACCTATAGAGATTAAGCATTTACAATTAAATCCTTTTTAATTTAAGACATACTTTTTTTTTAAAACAAATTTTTTGCAAGTCACTATACCAATGGACAAACACAAAGCACTACTCAAAAAGTCATGATTATTGGATTCTTATCAATTCTCAGCTTCTAAAGACTAACTCCTCTTTAGACGACCATCATTCATCTATCATAGGGGAGGGCAGCTAGCTATGACTATTTATTTTAAATTAACTTGAGGGAAAAAACAAGAATAGCCATTGGGGGCAAAAATTAATACTTTAAACTAAAGCAATACATAAAAATTGCCTTGAGGGAAAATTGCAAGAATCTAAACTGTGAACTTACAAACTATTACAGCCATAGTGTTCCGAATAGTTAGAAATACCAAGTTTAATATCCAAACACAAAAGAAAAAACATCCCAAAATAGAAATAAAGATAAAATTGTCCAACCAACTTAAACCAAAGGAAAAGAGAATAAGGAATGAGAATTCCACCACCCCATACTTAAAAGAAAGTACCATCCCAATGCTTGAAAAATAAGCATAGTATGAGGTGGTGATGGACTCTCTCGTCACATAATAGCATCTTATTTTGGACCATAGGCTGCTTCTCCCAAGTCTGGATCATCATCATCTGCATCTGCTTCTTCTGACTCTGAATTGGAAACATGTAGACGGTGTTCCTCGTCAGTAGGCACATCATCATCAACTAGCTTTATAAAATCAGGGCCTATCCATAGCATACTCCTCGCATGATGACCAAGAGGATAGTCTAACTCTATAGCTCTAATCTTCTGCTAGGTATCTGGGCACCCACCAACTCGCAACTGAAGTATTTGTAGCCCATACATATGGGTAGTGATCTCATCATTCCGAGCCTGATGCTTGGGCAAAGTCAATGCAGCACAATAAGCAGGACCCCCTTAGTATGGGATACATCAACAAGGATAGTGATCACACGTATTTGATAGTCCAGGTCCTCCTCTTCTATTCTCTGATCTCAAATAAATCTTATCAGTAAACCCCCAAAGCCATACCTATTCTCTGGATTAAGACAAACTTTTTTAATAGCTGAGAAAATCATTGCACCTATATTCACATCAACATCATCATGAATTAAGGCATAGATAAGGTATACCAATTAGCGTGTCACATCAGTCAGGTATGTCACCTGTATGAGATAAGTGTAGATGATCTTAGCCCAAATTCAGGCCTCCCTATTCATTTGACTGAAGGGTAATGTGAGGTGAATGTCATTTTCTTTATTATGGGTCCATCTTGCAGTCGAGTGATTGCCACACAACAAATGGCGGATGTCGGAATATGATAGTTCTACATGCATCAGCTTTAGGGGCTCAGCATCAACTTCAGGTGTCCTGAGAAGAACATTCACTGAATGAGCATTGAAAGTGACAACCTGTTCTCATATTTTGACTTCTTAGTCTCAATCTCGTGGGTACTTCTTAGTCTCTATCTCGTGGGTCCCAGTTAGTATAAAACTCTCTAACGAGGGTCAAGTTGCACTCATAAAGCTGTGTAAATAAGAAGTCCATATGTAATTCTTCTATCTGGTGCACAATGTGGGGAAAATCTCCCAACAGATTCTCCCTGTAAATGAATTGCTCGACTGTATACTTAGACTTGTCATTCTTTGCATACCGTTTCCAGCCAGCCTCCAAAACCCATCTAGTGTAATACATCCTCTCGTGCCCATATGGGATAGATGGAAACTGGGATGCACTACCACTTGGTCTATTCTTTTTTGGTTGGCTCAGAAGATCCCACCTTGTCCTTGCCCTTTTGTTGTTGACTCGATATATCTCCTGTTAAAGTATAATATGCAACAACCATATCAAACATATGGAGTATGTTGAACTAGAAACCACTAAGTGTGTTGGTAATGAAACACCCACACTTAACTGCTAGTCCAAGTGCTTGGGTAGAAAAACTGGGGTACTCAGACTTTCCCTCAATTATCAATCAACATAAGCACAAATTTCCCCCTAACATCGCAATAAATTAAATTCATCTATAATTCAATATATAATGCATACAATAGTCCTTACTGCATCAAACACAACTTGAAATGTATATAAATTCATATTGCAAGAAGATTCATCAACATGTACTCACATATCCCAATTCGACACTTTTGCATGATTTCACATCAAGTTAGTCTGATGACACACATATATAACAGTATAACAAGCACTAATTGAATGTAAAGTGGTTGGGGAACCCTAAGCTTAACGAATATCATGGTTGTGCAACTATATCACGTCAAGGTACTCAGACTTCCCTTATTATCAAAGTACAATAGACCAACTAATTCAAGCGCCATAACCAACCCATATTTTTTTAACACAAAATTACCCAAACATGCAAAATACCACAACAAATCACGGGCTAGCAGATTCTTACATTAATGAATAAGCACTAACTCAAAATAATGTCCTAATTCATGTAATGAATCATCCAAACTCCATTTCATAAATCAAGTATCTACTCTAAATTTGGTCATTTCTAGCACCTTATCAAGCCAAAGAATTAAGAGTGGAGGACTTATCTTTGAATTATTGAATAAGATGACGAAGGAGCACCTCTTTTCTTTAGAAAAGACACTATTTAGAAGAGGATTTTTTACTAAGGGAATAAAGGGAAGTGAGGGATAAGGTTAGGAACGAATGTGAGTTATAACTTATGGGAGTATTTAAAGGCAAACACGGTGTGGGGCTTAGCAGGAGGCATGGGCTCCATCCCGCCGCTCTCATGGGGTGTCGCGGTCTTCAGAGTACTGCTCTATATAGGGCACCACAGACTCTATTGTACCGTTATGGGAAGGGTGTCGTGGGCTTATCGCCCTTGCTCACTGGAATACCAAAATTTTGGGCATGGATTTTAATCATCTAGGAAAAATCTTATTCCACGTATTGTTTTTCACCCTGTACCATTCCATAGGGAGTATGTTACTTACCTGAACGCTTTCTCGACATTGTTTCATTCACCTCTAATTTAACATCATGCTTCCATGTTTTTCATTCCTACATACTAACTAAAAAACAAACTAACGTACGAAAAAGTGGGTTGCCTCCCACTCAGCAACTTAGTTTTGGTCGTGGCATGACTCATTTTTTTGTATTTTTGCTTCTTTTTCTTTCCTAACAACTATAAACAGAATGGAACTATCCTATTACAATTAAATTTTTGGGTTTTCTCCCATGTAGTACCTTTGTTTATATCATGGCACGACTCAGCTCAGTCTCACTCTTCTACAAAGGTGATGGACATATTGTGCTTACCTCCATGATCCACCCAATAATGCTTCACACGTTGTCCATTAACCAAGAACTTTTCCATCATTTCTTGTTCCATAACTCCACCACACCATGAGATGTCATACGCACTACCTTAAAAGGCCTAGATTACTTCGATCGCAAATTAACCAGAAACAATTTCAACTTTGCATCAAACAGCAAAACAAGTTGTCCCGATTCAACAACTCTATCAAGGATATGCTTGTCATGACATTTCTTAGCCTTCTGTTTGTATAGTTCGGCATTCTCATATGTGTGGAAATGAAACTCATCAAGTTCAAAAAGATGCAACAATCTTTTCTCTCCCCCATCCTTTATATCAAGAATCAGCTTTTTTACTGCCCAATAAGCTTGATGTTCCATCTCTACAGGCAAATGATAGTCTTTACCATAAACCAAGAAATATGGAGAGGTACCTATGCATCTTATAAGCTATCCTATAAGACCATAGTGCATCATCTATCTTTTTAGACCAATTCTTCCACTGACCATTGACAGTCTTCTACAATATTTACTTTATCTCCTGGTTGGATACCTCTACTTGACCACTTATTTTTGGATAGTATGTAGTGGCCACCTTGTTCCTAACACCATATTTATCTAGAAGAGTTTTAAACCAAATGTTAATAAAATATGTACCTCCATCACTAATTATTGCTCTAGGAGTGCAAAACTGGGAGAATACGTGCTTCTTCACAAATTTCAATACCACTCTGGCATCATTAGTAGGAAAAGTTGCTGCTTCCACTACTTGGATACTTAATAAACTACCACTAAGATATACAAGTTGCCATTAGATGGTGGGAATGGTCCTATAAAATCTATCCCTCAAACATCAGATATCTCAACTTCAAGAATATTGTTCAGGGGCATCTCATGACGCCTTAAAATTGTACTTAACCTCTAGCACTGATCACTACCCTTCATAAATGTCACTGCATCCTTGAATAATGTTGGCTAAAAGAATATTACTTATAACACCTTTCTAGCCATTCGTTCATCCCCATAATGACTGCCGTAGAGAGATAAATGGCAATTTTGCAGCACTTGTTGAGATTCTTCTTCAGATACACATCTATGCACAATCCCATACGAGCCCTATTTAAAGAGATAAGGCTCGTCCCATATGTATGCATAAGAATTATGTAGCAGTTTTTTCTCTGTTGAGTATTAGCTTTGGGAGGATAAAACCCATACACTAACAAGTTTACTATATCCGCATACCAAGGAACTTCACACACATCAAGAGCCAATAAATTCTCATCCAAAAAATCTTCCCAAATGCATAATGTATCATCAACAATATGGTCATAAGTTTCTAACCTGGACAAATTGTCTGCAACTAGATTCTCTGCACCCTTTTAATCATGAACCTCTAGGTCAAATTCTTGAAGCAATAAAATCCACCTGATCAACTATGGCTTGCATCTTTTTTTGTTGAACAAGTAATTTATGGCAACATGGTCTGTGTGGAAAATTACCTTGGTGCCCACCAAGTATGATCTAAACATGTTGAATGCATAGACCAGTGCTAACATCTCCTTTTCTGTGACTGTGTAATTTATCTGGGCATCATTCAAGACTTTACTTGAATAATAAATAGAACAAAATA
The DNA here is from genome assembly GCF_002878395.1 of Capsicum annuum. Lineage (NCBI taxonomy): Eukaryota > Viridiplantae > Streptophyta > Magnoliopsida > Solanales > Solanaceae > Capsicum > Capsicum annuum. The sequence goes on along the minus strand of NC_061113.1, from coordinate 202,697,231 downwards.
CCTTATCTTTTAACTAACCCAAAATTGTTGCCACAACCATATCACTTGCGTCACACATTAGCTCAAATGGTTATGCCCAATCTAGAGAAATCAAGATAGGTGCTTCTGTCAGTTTCTTCTTCAACTTCTCAAAAGATTCTTTACAAGCAACCCCAAAATCAAATTTAACTTCTTTTTCTAACAATTTACACATAGGGCTTGCAATTTTCAAAAACTCTTGGATAAAATGCCTGTAAAAGCCTGAATACCCCAAGAAACTTTGCACTCTCTTCACTGTTACCGAATATGGAAGCTTTTCAATCACTTCCACTTAGGCTCTATCTACTTCAAGTCCTCTACTTGACATCTTATGGACAAATACTATTCCTTCCTTGAACAAAAAATCGCATTTTTTCCAATTTAGCACATGAGTCATCTCTTCACAATGAGCTAGGAATCGATCTAGATTTTGCAAACATACATCAAAAGAAATATAATAAATAGAGAAGTCATCCATGAATACCTCTACAAAGTCTTCAAACATATTGTAGAAAATTGCCATCATGCATTTATGATACGTTGTAGGTGCATTGTAAAGTCTAAAAGGCATACGTCTTAACACATATGTGCCATATAGATATGTAAAGGTGGTCTTTTCTTGATCTTCTGGTGCTATTGAGATCTGATTATACCCTGAGTATCCATCCCAAAAACAATAGAAATCCTGTCTTGCCAGCCTGTCCAATACTTGATCAATGAACGAGATAGGATAGTGATCCTTTCTAGTGGCATCATTTAGTATTTGGTCGTCAATGTAGATTCTCCATTCAATTAACATGCGAGTGGGAATCAACTCATTAGTTTCATTGGTAACCATAGTCATACCACCTTTCTTTGAGACACTGTGTACTGGGCTTACCCACTTGATGTCAAAAGTTAGGTAAACAATCTCACTGTCAAGCCACTTGATGACTTCTTTTTGTACCACTTCCTTCATTACTAAATTCAATATTCGTTGTTGTTGCATCCTTGGTTTATAACATTCTTCCATGTATATGTTGTGCATAAAAAAACTGGATTTATCCCAATAATATCAGACATCTGCCACCCAATCGCCTTCTTTCTTCTTTTTAAGACTGCCATTGCTTTCCTTACCTGCATATTAGATAATCTTGTAGATAAAATAACAGGCAAGGTATCATTGTCACCAAGGTAAACATATTTCAAGTGAGGAGAAAGAATCTTAAGCTCTAATTTTGGAGCTTCATCAATTAAAGCTTTGAGCGATGGGCCAATTGGACTGTTTAATCATTCAACTGCCAACTTTTTAGTTTTAATAACTTCTGAATTCATAAATTGAACTAACGCAAGTGCCTCCATATCTCTATAAAGATCATGACCCACCAAAGCATGCTCTAATGGATCATCTGATGATAATAGCCTAAGATCAACCTTCTAGGCTATAACAGATATTGCAAATAACTCCTCGTATATAGTAGATACTTTTAGTACTTTGTATACATCCAAAACCTCCACTTTATCATGCACTCTCATAGTCATCTTCCCTGATGCTACCTTAATAAATGATGCCCTATTTCTAGGAATGGTCACCCCAAAATAAATGGAACAACCAGATCAACTTCAAAATCAAGAATCAAAAAGTCAACTAGAAAGATCAATGATCCCACTTGCACGAAGATATCTTCAATAATTCCATCCAACCTAGCAAGGGACCTGTCAGCCAATTGTAAAACAATGGTCATGGGTTTGGGATTCCCAAGGCCTATATTTCAGAACCAAGATGCAGGCATGAGATTATGCTTGCCCCCAAGACACATAATCCCTGAGCACTGATAGCCTGCCTAATAGTAATCATCAAAGTAAAACTACCTGAATCCTACAGCTTTGTGGGCATTTTTTTGTATCTTTGATGTTCACTTCTCAGTAAGTGCAACTATAGAATACTTTATTAATCGATAATTGTTTTCTACTATGTCCTTTAGGTATTTTGCATCTTTTGGAACAGTCTGTCGAATATCAACAAGAGGAAGATTTACATGAACTTACTTTAGAAGGTCCAAAAATTTCTTGTAACTTATCTCCTCTTAGTGCTTTTGCTGCCTTTAAGAAAAGAGTAAAGGTATAGTCTTCTTCTCCACTCTAATTTTATCACCTGCAGCTCTTTTTAACCCCTTTCTCCTTATCGGCTTTGCGATCATTATCATTAGCTGTGGTACTAACCTACTCAGGTACCGCCTCCTTTAACTACAATATACTCTTTATTATAACTATATTTACCTGCTTTGGATTCATCTCTGTATCGCTAGGTAAGCCTTTTTGAGGTTTTGTGTTTTGTGTTCCCGCAATATGATCGAGTTGAAGCTCCAAATTACTAGTAATCAACTTTTGACTCTTTAAATATACTTCACACCGTGCTTAATTAGCTAAAAGTTGCTTCAACATCTCCTCTATATTATTTTTTTGAGCAATAGCTTGATTATTATGAACCTGCTGTTGATTCTGTTGCACTGATCCTTTATACTGATTAATGTTGTATGCCTAATTTCCAACCCATGAGAAATTCGGATGATTCCTCCTGTTTGGATTATATATGTTACCGAAGTTCTGTTGTTTTGGACGATTTATATTCCCCATATAATTAACAGGATCTGGATTAACTGCACAAGTATTTGTTGTGTGCTTACTACTTCCACAAACCTCACACTAAGAATTTACCTGTTGGACTACATTAGCTGTAGCTACTACTTGTGGAACCCCCAACTTCATGCTGTTAAACTAAATAAGCATCTGATTTTGCATTGCTGTAAGCTGAGCTACTAGAGCAGTGAACTTATCTACCTCCGACACACCTGCAACTTTCTTAGGAGTATTGTTAAGTCAGCATTCCATTCAGGATTACCTTATGAAATCTAATTCAGCAGTATGTACAATTTATCATAAGTTTTCTCAAGAGCTTGCCCACCTGCTACTGAATCGAAGAGAATCTTGGTATTTGGCTCTATCCCCCCAATGAAAGTATGAAGAAAAGTATTATTATACTGATGATATGAGGGAAATTTCTGAGCATATTTTCAAATCTCTCCTTTTTCTGTCTGAAACTCAAAATCTCACTTCTCAAATGTGTAGTCTTACCTGATGGAAAAAATCAAATAAGGAACTTCCAAGCTAGATCATTCCAAGAAGTGATGGAGAGTGGTGGTTTAACATATAACCACCTCTTTGATTCCCCAATTAAAGAAAAGGAGAAGAGAGTCAGTCTGACATAATCATTATTCACCCCTACAGGAATGTAAATATCGCTTATTTCCAGGAAGGTCTGTATGTGCTGCTGTCGGTGTTTATGTGAAAATCTGCCGAATTTCCCAGCCAAAGTCAGCAACTGCATCATATTCTGCTTTAATTCAAATTGACAACCTTTCTTAGGCTTGCAAATACTGGTAGTCGCATAGTTTGTGAGTGGGATTACAACCTCATGAATAGGTCTAGCAGCTGCTTGAGAAAAAATAACTGGGATAACCGGAGTTGGGACATGTCCGTCATTTAGATCAAATGGATCATTTCTTTTTTCAGCCATTTGAACTTGTTGATTAGGATAATGCGCTCTTTACCTCTGTTGAAATACCAATTCTAGTTCTGAAAAAGGCTCTACCAACTCTCTATCTCTCGCCAGTCCTGTATTCAGCTAAACCTACAAAAAGTTAGCTGCTAAGATCAAGTCGTTAACACTTAAACTTATTGTCAAAAACCATAAATTTAATAAACTACTAATTGGACTATTCCCCAGCAATGGCTCCAACAACATGTTGTGTTCAAACACGCATACAAGTGTACATGATCGAACAAGTAATATAGTGACTTAGATAGTTATATATCGTACCCACGAGGACTATGCAACTAGAAATTTAATGAATTTTAGTTTTAGATAAGGAGGTATTAAGTGTTGTCAAGTATCAAGATATTTTAACGTTTGGAATAAAAATGTAAATAAATAAGAAATAACAATTTGTGACAATAGCAAAGCTAGCAACGATTATAAATAGTAATGATGAGAAATCCAGGGTTGAGGCACTTCTAACAATCTTACAGATCTTTATTTTTATCATATTCTAGTTGGTTATCTGGTTGATGATTTGCAGGGTTCATAACACGATCGTGGTCTCCTGACCTCTAATATTCTACCCATACGAACTTTGCAACTACATCAATGAGAAGGGTTGCCATAATCCATTTAGATGTATATGCTATCTTCCTACAATTGAACCAAACAAGGCTTTTAGGTATATCCCTATCCTAGATGCTAATTCAAATCATTTATTTTCTAAAAGGATGAGAACCTTACTCCTAAATTTCTTTGTTCTATCCTATGATTCTTCTCTCGGATTCACATAGAAATATTTATTTATTCAAATGGTGGCCACTAATAAAAATAGTAAGTACAAGTAATTAAAAATAACCCATATGATAATCCAACAAGAACTACTTTAGTACCCTGCATTTTTTGGGCTAGAATTCAAACCGTCATTCCTACGTGTATGGACCCAAACCCAATAATTCCTTGTTAATATATGTATGATCATAAATTATATAGTGTGGGAATACCTTAGAATATGAATTGAGGTTACAAATATCTCGTAACTCAAAGACAAGTTAAGAAAGTTTCTATCGATTAAGTTTAAGTGAATGCTTCATCTTGTGTCAAATTTAAATGACCATTACTTCATGTACATAATGTGTTACATGGCCTACTTTATATGAAAATAAAAATCTTTGAGTTCTCTTTCCAACGCAACTATTTTCACCTTAATCCAATAGCGGAGTAGAAAGTTATGCTCATTTTACTTTTAAGTATCTGTCTATCAATTAAGAGGTGATTACGCTGATAAGCCATCACTTAGGTGATGACTAAGCTGATGAGCTAAGAGATGATTATGCTGATAAGCCATCACTTAGGTGACGACTAAGCTGACGAGCTATCAACTAAGTGTGACCTATAAGCTCTAGTCGTCAGCCTAGGATAGTAAGAGGAAAATTCTAGCCTAAAAGTGACGAGCCATCACCTAACTGATGGGCCGTCAACCTTGATCATCAACTGAAGAATTTCTGCAATTGTTTTGGTTTCTTTAGGGGTATTTTGGTCCTTTCCTCACTCCAAAGACCTCCCCCACGAGTTTAAATCATACCCTAACCGTTTTAATCCATCTTGTATCAATTTTTAACATCTCAAATCCTCTCCACTCTAAAGAATAAGGAGAAATTAGGGTTTTCTTCAAGGCAAGAATTCAACCCTTTCAATCCAAGATTTCCCAAGAAAAGTGTCAAGATTAGGATTCTATTCTTCAACTAAAAAACATAAGGTATGTGGGGCTATCCTAAAAACTCCATGGGCATAAGTTATGGTTTTATTAAGCTTTTAAAAGCATGTTATGATGTTTATAATAGGGTTTGACTAATTATTTTGAATAGCCAAATTAGGAATTCCTTTTCAATTATATATATTGTTTTGGTCGTGAGTCCTCCCCTTAAAATTGATTTTTTTCTCATGTATATGTACGTATACATTTTGAGTGTTGTAAAGATTAAATCTAGAGCATGAATGATGAAACCCCTCTCATGTTATGATGCCTCTTGATTTCACATGTTTTGGGTGTTTTACTATTATTTCAAAATTGATATTGATTATGAATTAAAGAGAGGGTGTTTTCTTATTTATAAATGTTCAAGGTGATAATGAAAAGAGTTGCATGGATTGTAATAAAGGAATTGACCATCATGTATTGAAATATTGAATAAGGAAGAATCTTTGCATAAGTTTGTACATATTTTGAAATAAGGACTCCCTTGCATTGTTAAATATTTCTTATGGCTAAACCATTGAGTTGATTGAAAAATTTAAAGCAGAACATTGTAAATAGTTTGAATGAGAAGGGCTGTAGAATGATACAATACGAATGACTTGCATGTCTGGGTCTGATGATACCCGGTGATGATATGCCCTTAACAAATTAAGTATTGAATGCTCTAAGAGAATGAAGCATGTTTTAAAGAATTAAAAATAGGCTAAAATAGGGTTAGAGGTTACCCAAATAAAATTACAATTTGAAAGACTCTATGTTGAAACCATGATTTGCCAACACGGGGTGATGGTACCATGCTTTGTGGTCTTGTGTACCTTGATTCATGTCGTCCTAATTTGGTAATAAGGTTAGGAGCCATGCTTTGTGGTCTTGGCACTGCCATGACATATTGATTTGATTAGGGATTATGGTACCATGCTGTGTGGTCTTGCTTGTCTCCCATTATAGATACTCTAATCCTTATGGCAAACTTGGATTGGTGGCTTGTCCACTGAGTCAAGGGAAAATTCCATATAGTCCGTGGAATTACATATTGTAGGGTGTACCATCCAACTCAGAAGAATAACAAAGAGTAGAGTCATGATTTCAAGAAAGTTTTCTAAAACTTATCAAATTATGCCCATGTGTTTTCAAATATTTTAAGTTGATATGTTTTATAAAATTCTTTCACCTATACTATATAGAAATATTTTTTTTATTGTTCTACACACTAGTACATCTATGTCGACCTCCTATATTTTAGGATCTGAGGCACAGTGTCGGGGTCTCGCTAAGCAGTAGAGTTGCTTTTTTAGAAGTTTGTAGTTGGTAAGCCTCTCTTATTTTGTAAGGACTTGTTTTACGTAATGATTTTATAGTTTTTAGTTTATGGTCTAACCGGGGGCATTGTCCCAATTTCAGATAGATATTGCTTTCGGTTGTTTATAGAGATTTCACAGACTTTTATAGATAGTTGTGATTCTTGTTAAACTTATGTCGTGTTGTTAGTTTATATAATCAAATGACCATATTTCTAATTTTTTTATTTCTGCATTTTATAGTTTCTAAATTATGCATATGATTGCTAGTTGGAAGAGCTCTCGGGCCTTCATGGTTCGAGATGCTTTTCATGACTAGGGCCTCGATTCGTATCATGACAAACTTGGTATCAATGCTTGGTTCATGATCCCAAGGTATCTGCGAAATCGTGTCTAGTTGAGTCTTTTTTAAGGGTGTGTTGTGCACCACACTTATAATTAGGAGGCTACCAGGCATTTAGGAGTTGTTTCTTGGTTTTGTTCTGACCCTAGTTCATGCTATAGCGCCATCTATAAGAAAGTTATCCACATTCCTTGTTTTCTCTAACTTAATGGGCCATGCCTCATTGTTGAGGCGATACAAGTCTAATTGTCTAGATCCCCCAACGTTGTTGTTATCTCTGATCGAGTTATCCATATAGTTATAAGATAGCACAAGAACTTGAGAGGATTCTATTATATTTTCAAGGTGAATTGAATTAAGTGTATACCTTTATCCTGTTGAAATTTTTCTTTTCAGCCTGAGGTATGAAGTGTATTCAGTCCCCTTTTCAAAATTCTTATTAAAGATGTCATGCATAAGGGTAATGATATGTAGAAAAATGTTGGAAGATTATTTCTACCCCAGTAGTAGTATATGTTAAAGTGTCATGACCTATTGGTAGTGAAATGGTCCAGATATTGGTAAGATAAAGTCATAATGTTAGCGGTTAGAGTGAGGGTGACTTTTGCATAAATAGGTAGTTTTAATTGTATAATCCTTTGATTGAGGGGTGTTTTTTTCTTTTTATGGTGGTTAGCTAATGTTATAGCAAGATTTATAGATTGTATGGTGGTTTGTTAAGGAAGTTAATATTGATTCAAATTTGGGAAGGAGCCTAAAGTGGATAGCTATGGTGGTTATAGAAATCAGTTATAGGTTGTGAATGGAAAAGGGTAGACTAGTCAATATGTTATGGGTAGAGATTCATTGGTCTTTATGGAATTTGGTGATAGTAAGAAGGTATGCATAGGTAAGTAGACTTAATGTGAGAAGGTATGTAGTGGATTTTGAGGTGTAATAGTAATGTCATAGAGAGGATGTAATTGTAGGTAGTAGTTAAGTGAAATTCCCCTACTAGATGGACTAGTATAGTATGGGCATGCTTTATCAGTGGTACATGATTGATTGTAGACTATAGGATTGAAATTTAGATGTGGGTTGTGGTGAAAAGGATAGTATCTTAAGATTAATGATGTATATTTTGTGGGAAAGAATTAGTAGGCTTGACATGATTTATGAAAGAGCCTAGGTTTATAATTTATGAAAAGTTTAAATGGTAATTGTGAGGTATATGCGTGCATGAGGACTAGTGTTAAAATGATGAATTGTGGTTGAATCATTAAGTGTATAAGAGTGTGGGTATATAAGAATAAGTTAACCCCCAAGGTAGCATGTTGTTAGATAAGGTTTATATATGTATAAGTGTCTTGTGTACCTAGTTCACATTCTTGAATTTTGTAGTATGGAAAAGTCTGGGGAGTTGTTGTATAGTGTTCTTTAGAGTTGAATTGAGGAAAAATAGGTAGGCAATATACATCTTTGGTTTAGTTTTACAAATTTTGTTAAGTTGTGAGTTATGTGATTAGAGGTGTAATGCTAGTATTTTAAAGAGTTGAAGATGGAGTGTTAAGTGTTTAGAAGCATAGATGCCCATGCCTATGATAATGTTTGTCATAAGTCGATGACTTTGGAGGTTAGAGAAATCTATGATTAGTGGCCATAAAGGGAATGTCCTAGAAAGAATCTAGTGTCTTTATATTAAAATCATTAAGGGGGTCTAGCATTTATGTGCATGTGATACCCCTTTGTGTTGGAGTGGTGGGTATAGATTTGATGAGAGGTTATATTCTCAAGTTTAGGAGTGTGACTTTGATCTAAGGGGGAGATGATAGATTAAACTAGTTCCCGAATTTTTTTGTGGTGTCAAGTTTCAAGTAAGAATCAAGATAAATCAACTCTTATTCAAGCAAACTCCTCCTGCTTTAATTTGAATAGACATCTACCAGTTTCTTATGTATTCAAGTCCTGCCTATGTCTAAGGTTTGCGTTCTCTATGTAACTCATCTCATGTCCTAACCTCCAAAGTAGAAGCAATAATGTCCCTTAGTCATACAATATTTTAAGTATCCAGGCTCTATGTTATGTTGCTCATGAACAATAAATTTGTGTCCCAAATCATGCTTGGTTCGAAGGAACTATGTTTTCGTAAGTTACTGATTCATTTTAGGTTGGGATTAGCCAAAATGATAAAGTTGTGCGAACTCATGACTATTTCAGCTCTGAAAATAAGAAGCGATATCTTCGAGTAGAAATCCTTGTCTCAATCGTCGACTTCATGAATTCCAAACTTATGTTATATGATTCGTGATATAAGCACTCATGTGTCTCACTGTAGTCTATCCTAAGTACTCATGCCATGTTGCATTTATGCCAGAGCGTCTCTCTACTTATGATCCAGACATTTGATATATGAAGCACTTCGTGATTGTATCATATCTTCACCTCATGTCCCACCTTGAGTCGATCAACAAATATGGGTTATAATTGAGTAGTGTTTCTCCCATTCATGATGCTTATGCTCGGAGCCCTCAATAACCCTTCGTATTTTAGTATGATAGTTGTTGTGGAAGCTTAGTAATGTTTTAGGTAGGAGTGTAGATGTTCTTAAAGGTGAAAATTTTGATGTGATTTCTTGAGTTAAGGTTATAAGGGAAGAGGGAAGAAGGAGATGAACTATCGTTACATGAAATAGGTAGGAAGGAAATATATGGAAAAAATCTTTGCAAGAGTGATTGAATTTGTTAGTCTTAGTGGAGATATTCATGAAGTGGGTGGAGTAATGATAGGCTTGGATGTTGTGATTGATGAAAATGAAAACCAATTCACTATGTCATTAGTACTCCTTGATTTAAGGCATGAGGTTGTTCGATTATAGTGATAAGATGGAGAAGTATTCTTAAAGGGATATAGAATATGGGGTCCCATAGCTTAAGCTAGCATTTTTTTTTTACTTCGAGTTAGGCTTCAACATGGAAGTACGATGTAGGTAGACTCAAGATCTTGTAGTTATGCATTTAGCAGGGAAATTATAAGATTGAGATGTTGAAATGTGGTATTCATAGCTGAAATCATAGTGGAGAAGCGTCGTAAAAAAATTTAAAGACTAATACACGTATCAATTGGGGTATAGATTGTTTTATTTTATTCTTATGTCCCGCGAGAATCTCATCTCATGTCTTGTACCAATATTAATCAAGCCGAGGGTTCTTAGAAAATTCATGCCTGGAATGTTTTGATCATATGGCATAAAACATATGCCAAGTTCATGTCGATGTCAAATTTTGTTATCTCATGATTTATGTTTGCACAATTTACTTGGTGATGTCATGAAGCTCTTCTTGAATGCTAATGTATGTTTCATTGAGGAAAATAAAATTCCTAATGTGAGATTACGTCCATTATTCCATACTTCTATAGCTTTACCAAAATCTTACCCATCATTTGAGGATGAATGATTCCAAGGGGGAGATAATGTAACACCCTACATTGTTTGGGCTAGAATTCAAACCATCATTCCTATGTGTATGGACCCAAACCGAATAATTCCTTGTTAATATATGTGTGATGATACATTTTATAGTGTGGGAATACATTTGAATGTGAATTAAGGTGACAAATATATCCTAACTCAAAGACGAGTTGAGAATGTTTCTATCGATTAAGTTTTAGTGAATGCTTTAGCTTGTGTAAACTTTAAATGACCATTACTACAAGTACATAATGTGTTATGTGGCCTACTTTGAACTAAAAGAAAGATCTTTGAGTCCTCTTTCCAACGCATTTAGTTTCACCTTAATCTGATATCGGAGTAGAAAGTTATGCTCATTTTTCTTTAAAGTATCTGTCTATCAACTAAGTGACGACTATGTTGATAAGCCAGCACATAGGTGATGATTAAGCTGACAAGCCGTCAACTAAGTGATGACCCATCAGCTCTAGTCGTCATCCTAGGATAGTAAAGGAGAAATTCAAGGCTGAAAGTGATGACTTAAGTGACGAGCCATCACCTAACTGATGGGCCGTCAGCTAACTGATGGGCCGTCAACCTTGGTCATATACTGAAGAATTTATGCAAATTTCTTTGGTTTCTTTAGGGGTATTTTGGTCTTTTCCTCACACCAACCCCCCCCCCCCCCCGAGTTTAAATCATGCCCTAAGCATTTAATCCATCTTCTATCAATTTTTAATATCTAAAATCCTCTCCACTCTTAAGAACAAGGAGAAATTAGGGTTTCCTTCAAGGCAAGAATTCAAGCCTTTCAATCCAAGCTTTCCCAAGAAAAGTGTCAAGATTAGGGTTCTATTCCTTAACTAAGAAACATAAGGTATGTGGGCTGTCCTAGAAACTCTATGGGTATAAGTTATGGTTTTATTAAGCTTGTGAAAGCATGTTATGATGTTTATAACAAGGGTTCGAACAATTGTTTTGAATAGCCAAATCATGAAATCCTTTTCAATGATATATATATATATATATATATATATATATATTTGTCTAGTCTTGAGGCCTCCCCTTAAAATTGTTTTTTTTCTCGTATATATGTAAGTATGTGTTTTGAGTTTTGCAAAGATTAAATCGATAGCATGAATGATGAAACCCCTTTCATGTTATGATGCCTCTTGATTTCATATGTTGTGGGTTATTCAATTGTATGTATTGAAGCATGCCATAAGTGGTTTACTATTGTTTCAAACTTGATATTTATTATGAATTAAAGAAAGGATATTTTCTTATTTATAAATGTTCAAGGTGATTATGGAAAGAGTTGCATGGATTGTTATAAAAGAATTGACTATCATGCGTTGAAATATTAAAAAAGGGAGAATCTTTGCATAAGTTTGCACATGCTTTGAAATAAGGACACCTTTTCATTGTTAAATATTTTTGGTGGTCAAACGATTACGTGGATTGAAAAATTTAAAGCAGAACATTATAAATGGTTTGAATAAGAAGGGCTGTAGAATGATATGATACGAATGACTTGCAAGTCTGGGTATGACTATACCCGTTGATGATATGTCCTTAATAGATTAAGTATTGAATATTTTAAGAGCATGAATCATGTTTTAAAGAATTAAAAATGGACTTAAAGAGAGTTAGATGGTTACCTGAAGAAAGTACGAGTTGAAAGACTATGCTGAAATTGTGATTTGCCAACACGGGGTGATGGTACCATGCTTTGTGGTCTTGTGTACCTTGATTCATGTCGTCCGAATTTGGGACTATGGTTAGGAGCCATGCTTTGTCGTCTTGTGCACTACCATGACATGTTGATTTGATTGGGCATCATGGCACCTTGCTGTGTGGTCTTGCGTGTTTCTCCTTATATATACTCCAATCCCTGCAGCAAAATTGGATTGGGGGCTTGGCCGCCGAGTCAAGGGAGGATTCCATATAGCCTGTGGAACTACAGATTGTAGAGTGTACCATCTAGCTTAGAAGAATAACAAAGAGTAGAGTCATGATTTCAAGAAAGTGGTCTAAAATTTATCAAATTATGCCCATGTGTTTTCAAATGTTTTAAGTTGATATGTTTTATAAAATACTCTCACGTATATTGTATAAAAATGTATTTTGTTTTGTAATTATTTTGCGTGCCAGTACATTTGTATTGACCCCATATATTTTAGGATCTGAGGCACAGTTTCGGGGTCCCACTAAGCAGTAGAGTTGTTTTGTCAGAAGTTTGAAGTTGGTGAGCCTCTCTTATTTTGGAAGGCCTTGTTTTACACGATAATTTCATTAGTTTTAGTTCATAGTTTGACCAGGGGCCTTGTCTCAATTTCAGACAGATGTTGCTTTCAACTGTCAGTAGAGATTTCACAGACTTGTATAGCTGGTTTTGAGTCTTGTTGAACTTATGCTGTGTTGTTAATTGATATAATCCAATGACCATGTTTTCATTTGTTTTATTTCTGCATTTTCTAGTTTTTGAATTATGCATATGATTGCAGTTAGAAGGGTTTATGGGCCTTCATGGTTCGGGATGCTTATCATGGCCAGGGCCTCGGTTCCAGTCGTGACACTACGATAAAGAATGTCAAAGAGTAATCATGCTCTTGGCCTCAACCCCAGAACAAGTGTGTTTAGCTACTCATGCCTGAATTCACCATAAAAAATAAATAATTAATCATACCAAAAATTAATCTTGAGGTAAAGAAGTTCAAGGATATCGAAGAACCCTAAAAAAAGAGATTTTGCTATTTTTCCGCCTTTCTGTTCTTTCTAAATTATCTTAATTATGTTTCCCGTGTTGGCTTTTATACTAGGCCAATTTATGCCTGGGTAGAGTGGAGCTCGCATCGTGGTGTCTGTGTGCCACTCTATATGGGCACTGCCTTATCTGTTGTATTGCTCTAACTGAGGTGCCGCTCTAGGTGAGGCACCACCGGCTAATCACCCTGGTCCACTGGAAATTGCCTTGAAAAATTCCGTTAAGGCATGGAGGCACGGTTTTGGAGCCCGCGTCGATGGGCTAATCGCCCTATTCCACTGGAAATTGTTTTGCACTATTTTTTAAGGAACAACATTTTTTCCTTTAAGCTTGTTTCTCCACTACCAGATCCAACCTTCCCATCTTACTTTTAAATTCCTTCCAGTGTCTGTGATACTCCATATAATCAACTCAAAGAATCAATCATCACATGCTTCATACTATGCATCCGATTTTGTCCAAATCCATTAGAAATTTACCCTGCATCACTAATCATGTTGGTTAGATATGAAACAAAATTAAGGCTTAAATACAATAAGAATAACACATTTTGTCTCTTAAAACAATTCAAAATATGGGTGAATATTGGTAATTGGACATATAAATACGCCCAAGATCATCAAGGACTCAAATTCTTAAACTCTAAGTATTGAGTCAGTCCCAGTAGTGAATGAGTTCCCAAAAGTGTTCCCTGAAGATGTTCCCAAAGTTCCTCCCAAGAAGGAAATTCACTTCGGCATAGATCTTCTCCCAGTTAGCTAGCCTATCTTAATTTCACCTTATAGAATGGCACCTACCAAGATCTAGGAATTGAATGATAAGATGAAATATCTCTTAGATAAGGGTTTCATCAGGCCTAGAATTTCCCCAAGTAGTGCTCTAGCTCTTTTCGTGCACAAGAAAGATAGTTCCCTCAGAATATGCATTGACTACTGCCATTTGATCGAAGTCACAATTAAGAACAAGCATCCTATCCTCAGGATTGATGACTTCTTTGACCAACTTTAGGGTGCAAGCTATTTCTCTAAGATAGACCTAAGATCCAGCTATTATCAGTTTAGATTCAGAGAATGTGACATCCCGAAGACACCCTTTAGGACTCAATTTGGTCACTTTGAATTTTTAGTTATGTATTTTAGACTAACAAATTCTCTCATAAATTTTATGGAGTTGATGAATAGGGTGTTCAAGTAATTCTTGGAAAAGTTCGACATAGTAGTCATAGATGACATCCTCGTCTGTTCTCATAGTAAAGATGGCCATGCAGACCATTTGAGGATTGTTTTACAGAACCTTAGGAATCATCAATTATTCGCTAAGTTCAGCAAGTATAAATTTTGGTTGATATCAGTATCTATCCTTGGTCACATCATTTTCGGTGATGGCATTTGAGATAATACTCAAAAGACTAAAGTAGTAAGAAACTGGCCTAGGCCCATCTCTCCATCAGATATCAAGAGTTTCTTAGGTTTAGCCAGTTACTACATATGGTTCGTTGAAGGATTTTATTCTATTGCTTCTCCCCTGTCTCGATTGACTTATAATAAAGTCAAACTTCAGTGGTTAGATTCCTGCGATAAGAGTTTTCAGGAGTTGAAGACTCAACTCACTTCCTCTCCAGTATTGACTCTTCTAGAGGGTTTAGATAGGTTCATAGTTTATTGTCATGCTTTCAAAGTTGGTATTGGTGGTGTGTTGAGGCAGTGAGGTAAAGTCATAGTCTATCCCTCTAGACAGCTCAAACCCAATGAGAAGAATTACCCAACTCATGATCTCAAGTTGGCAACATTTATTTTTGCCTTAAATATTAGATGTATTAACTTTGTTGGGTAACAATTACCCAACTCATGATCTCAAGTTGGCAAAATTTATTTTTGCCTTAAATATTAGATGTATTAACTTTGTGGGGTTCATGTTGACGTGTTTATAGATCATAAGAGACTATAGTATGTGTTCATGCAGAAAGATTTAAATATTTGTCATAGAAGGTGTCCTGAATTATTGAAAGGCTATGACATGAGTGTATTGTATCACCTGGGTAAGGATAATGTTATTGACGATGCCCTTAGTAGACTGTCGATGAGAAGTGTTGCTCATGTGGAGGATGATACGAAAGACGTATTTTAAGAGGTTTATTATCTCGCTCGAATGTGTGTTAGGTTGGTTGATTCGGACGAAGGTAGTATATAGGTTTAGAATGGTTTACAGTCTTCTTTGGTTTTTGAGATAAAGGAAAAGAAAGACGAGGATCTTATTAAAGGAAGAAGTTCAGGATTAGAAAGTTGAGGTTTTCCCCCAATGGAGAGATGGAGTGCTTCGTTGTCAGGGTAGGTTATATGTTCTGAATGTGGATGGTTTGAGATATAAAATATTAGAAGAAGCGCATGGTTCACAAAAAAATATTCACCTCGGAGTCACTAAGATATACTGCAACTTGTGAGAAATCTATTGGTGGAATGGTATAAAGAAGGATATTGCAAAATTCATGGCTAAGCATCTGCATTGTCAATAGGTTAAGGTTGAGCATCAGAGGCCTAGTGGTACGCTTCAGTAGTTCAGCATCTCCACTTGGAAGTAGGAAGTGGTAAACATAGATTTTGTTATAGGATTACCCCGAACGCGTCTTTAGCATGATTTGATTTGGGTCATTGTAGAAAAAATGACTAAGTCTACCCATTTCTTGCCAGTCGTATTTCATATTCTACCAAGGATTATGCTAGACTCTATCCTAGGGAGTTGGTAAAGTTACATGGGTTACATTGACCATTATTTAAGATAGAGGTACTCACTTTACCTACGATTTTTGGAAGTACTTTTAAAAAGGTCATGGTATCCAAGTCCATCTCAGTACAACTTTTCATCCTCAGACAGACGGTTAGGTAGAGAGGACCATTTAGACCTTAGAGGATATGTTGAGAGCTTGTGTTATCGACTTCAAGGGTAGTTGGGATGACCATTTACCTTTGATTGAGTTTTTTGACAACAATAGTTATCACTCAAGCATTTATATGGCTTTGTATGAGGCTCTCTATAATAGGAGGTTTAGACCTCTTATTGATTGGTTTGGAGTTGATAAGAATACTTTGATAGGGCCAAATTCAGTATATGAAGCGATAGACAAAGTTCAATTGATTTGTGAGGCCATGTTCTGTGATGCTCTAAATGGTAGATAGAACAAGATTGGTGCCAGATAGAATCATAGAGGTTTTTCTCATCAAGGTTGGTAAGTTCATTATTTTTACTAACTTTATTATTCTTGATTATGATATAGATGACAGGGTACCAATCATATAAGGATGTCCATTCTTGGCAATTGGTGGAGCACTTATTGATGAGAGAGAGAGAACTCAAAAAATAAGACGAAATGTGAAGAGGTGGTTTTCAGAGTGTACCAAGCACTCAATACACCATCAAAATACAAATATCTATGTATGATCACGATTAAAAAAGTGGATGAGTGTTGGATAAAGGATTATAAACCTTTAATGACTTCTTCAAACACTTTAGGAGTTGCTCAAATCAAGTTAGGAAACTTGAAGAGAAGCCTAAAAAGGCAAATGTGGAAAACAGCAGACTTTGAGAGTAAGCAATCAAGAGGTCAAAAAAGGATACAACAATGGGATCTGAGGATGAAGAAATATGGTTGAGAGTTGTAAGTTGATTCGTTCCGTGATAATAAATCAGGCGCTGCTTGGGATGCAACTCAAGTTAAGATAGGTATTTTATTTTTCTGTTTTCCTTTGGTATCACCTTTATTTTTGTTTTATCTTGAGTCATAGGTTGACGGAAAGTCTGAGTATCGAAGGCCCAATCTATTGAGCATGAGAAAGATTGAGTATGGGGTCCACCAGACCTTCTTTGAGGATTATGATACTACTAAGCTAGGCCTAGAAGACCCAGGGAGTATTTCTGTCCGTACTTTTAATATATACTTTGTGAACAAAGTGTGATTTTAAGTGTGGGGTGAGGAATCTTTCTATTGTTAAAGGTGAAGTGCTACTAGGATTTCCACTTCTAGTTGTTTTCTAGTTTTTGACTAAATTTGAAAAGAAAAGTAGAAAAAGATTTTCTTGTTGCTTATTTTCCATTTTTTTGGTGTTGGACTAGAAGGAGCACACTTCACTCACCCCTTGATTTTTATTTTTTGTTCTTTTTTTAGGGGGGGCCCTTTGAAGCCTGTATCCCTTTTTTATTTTTAGGAGTAATTTTAAAATTTTCATTAGGAATAAATAAGATGTTCTTGCTAAGTCCTATATATGATTACATGATGCAAGTTGGTTGTGAATATAAAAGCTTTTATAGTGAGTTGAATGACTATTGTTGAGAACCTAGGCTTATTTACATGACTCTTGCTCTATGTTGTCTTAATTTTGAGATCTTGCTATTGTTTGAACGAGGTCTATAGAGATCCTACTTTATTTGATTATGTGAACTTGGTGAGTGAGGTTTTTGTTATATTCCTTGTTGCATTTTGATGTGTAGAACCTACCTGGCATGGTTGCAAAACAAAATAAAGAATGTCAGGTTTAGGATAATATAGGCATTTCTTTGAAAACCATGTTTTATACCATCTTTATCTATCCTTATTGCATGATCTTAGTGAGCCCCATTGAGTCTTTAGCCTATTCTTTAGTAGCCTCAATATAGCTTATCCTTTTTTTTGATTGACCAGAACTTGACCCAAAGCTCTTAATTATTTTAGTTGAAAAATTAAGACGTTAAGGAGTGTAGAATTGAAGAAGGAAAAAGAAAAAATGAAGCTCCAAAATAGAAGTTGTTAGGACTGAAAAATGTTTATATGTTGTGACTGGGAGTGATAGAATGAAAATAAAAAAATGATCAAAAGTAAATCATGTGTGTTACCGAATACTCCTTACTGAATATAAGTGAATTAGCTTAAAGAGATGGGGCAAAACAAAAGAGAAGCAGGAAGATAAAAGTGGTGAAAAATTAATTGGTTCGAGAGGAGTTCAATGTTATATGTGAAGTGCTTAGGGAAGATAGTCACTATTACTAGCCAGAATAGTTGCTACCCATCCTTTAACCTATATAACAATCCATAAAGTCCTACTTGATCCCGAGCCTTGATATTCTAATATTAGTAAGTACTACACTAAGGGAAAGCTTATGGTTTGTCTTATGTGACTTGTGAATTCCTTGTGAGGGTAAGCGAGATTATTTTCATACACCTATTCTTGTGATTAATTGCATATTTGTGAGTGAATATGGATGACTCTCATGTGGCGAGCACATATGTTTGATGATGTTAGGTGATTTGTATGATCTCTTTGAGTGAATAAAATGTATGTGTTTTCCAACTTGGTAGAGTCAATTCTTGAGGTTAGGATGTTTTAAAGTAGTATTCATGAGTTTTCAATGGTAGTATGACATGCTTAATGTTGAACCTGCTATTCTTGTAGTCGTCGTAGTTCTATCTTGAGTGTCTTGGTTGTAGTATAATGTTACAGTCTTTCTTGATTATGTTTGGTGTAAGGAGTCGTTCGAGGACAAACAAGGATTTAAGTGTGGGGTGGAGATCTTAGGCATATTTACCTATCATTATCTATGTTCATTTATCCTAGTTTTGAGGACTTATTAATGTGTTTGATGAATTATTAAGGGAATAACTATGATTTTATTAGTTAAGCGGCATGTTTTTAGTGTGTACGGTGTATTAAAACAAGTTAAGAATCAATATGACCACCCTAGAGTTTAGACGAGAAAACTAGTTGAGCTAGCTTGAGCTATGCTTGTTATAGTGTACTTTGATGAACTCTATCATATTGTATGAGCTAATTCTTGTTTCTTGATGTTTTAGGAGACTATTTAATGAGTTAGGAGCAATGTTGAGAAGTAAAACAAGCTTAAATAGTGTTAGAAAGGCATCTACAAAGTGAAAAGTTGGCGTTTGGAGCACAAGGGCATGCCATGCTCCCAGAGCTCCGAGATAAGGGAGTGCCATGCCATGGTACAAAAAGTGAAATGTAAATTCTAGTAGGGTTGCGTGCTAAGGGCGTGTTACACCTAGGACATCCGTGATTGGGGCATGCCACGCCCTAGGGTAAATTTTGTCCAAAATCCTCCTACATTATAAATAGAACACTTAGCTCCTATCCAAAACATCTTGGACAACTTTGGGAGAGAGAAAACACACAAAGAAGATCCAATTAGGGTTGTTATTCTTTACTTTAGTTTACTTTTAGTTTTTACTTATGAATTCCAATCTTGTGATTCTTTGTGAAACTATGAGTGGCTAAAAACCCTTTTCTAGGGTTAAAGCTATGAACATGAATACTTAGATTTAAATTATGTTGGTTTAATGTTTATTATCATGTTAGGTTGATCATATTTTCTTTATTTTACTATTGTATTGATTTGCGACCTTTAGAATACCACTATATTTGTATTGTGATCCCGGAAGGAGGAACTTTAGATTATAATGTGGAATATATGGAATGAGTTCTTGTCTTTTAAATGAACGAAAGATAGGATTCATGATTATGATAGGAATATACCTAATTTTCTCTATTTGGTTCAAATATGGGATGACATACAAATGCGTTTGAATTAGTTCTCATATTCCTACTCAACGATGTAGTTGGGAGTTAATTTAGATAGACATTTAGAGGCTTGGAAGACCATAATTATGTTATCAACCCCATGAATCAACAATCAAGATAATTAACTTAACCAACGATATTGTATAGTTGTATAGGAATGTTCAAATTACCTTGACCCTAGATTTCTCCTTATTATCATTTCAAACATTTTATTATCTCGTATTTTTTATTTTTACTTTCAAATTCAAAAAAACTAAAACTTTCTTGGTTACATCTCAAACTTATTTAATCTTGTTAGTAATGCTAGGATTATATTGCTTGCCAAACCAAGTACCTGTGGGTTTGACATTCGGCTCGAAGGGGCTACTTTAATACTTGCATGACCACACACTTGCGTGTGTAGCAGGATCACAATAATTCACTCTACCAAGCTTTGCCACCATAGTGTTTCCCCATTTTGATACTTAATAAACACTTAACCTCACCCTTTCTACCCAAATCAATCTAGTTAATTCCTGCTAAATGTTTTATTTACGAACCCTACGACACCACTCTTACCCTTACGACATCACTACTCTGAACCATTAAGCCTAGACTTCCCAAGGACTACCTTGAGTCATAAAGAAACAACTGCATCTAATATGAGGTTAACTTGTGTAAATATATTAATAAAATTACACCCCATATCCATAGGGATAACCTACCCCATAAACCATGTCGTTAATAAGACCTCAAGTTACAAACTCAAACTTAGCCGACAACTTACAACCTTGATGCAACATGAAATATTTAGAGCCTTTTAGTAACCTTAGCAATAGGTCAAAGAGGTCAACAAATATGCCAATAAAATCAAGTGAAATCAATTCAAGTAAAGTCAAGTCAATCATTAAAGTACAATAAATATATATATATATATATATATATATATATATATATTCCTGATTCACTTATAAAACTATCAAACTCACCTCTACCATGTACACAAAAACCAAAGGTTTGACAATCGTCCACTAGTCATGTACTTCAGAGGACAAATATTGTCCATGTACTAAACTCCTAACACTTGTGCCTTCCAACCTTATTCAACCAATATCGTGTGAGAATGTTCAAATATTCCACAATTAACAATGATATATATATTAAACAAACCACATTCAATATGAAAACATCCAACAGTTAGAATATTCAGAAGATTTACATACAAGTTCAGTAAAATGTGATCACACCTGATAATATACATCATCCAGTAATACTAGAAAATAGTTAACTTGCACATCTATCACAAATTGAATTAAGCCACATAACCATTTCCTACACTATGCATAGATCCCTAAACATGTCACCCAAATAACCCCTCTTTGCTAAAACAGTGCTACTTATTACCATCTTATATTCTTCACAATTTACCAATACCCGCATATGAGCAACACTATCCATAAGGATCTAGAGTAATGACTAGTATTTATCCTTTTGACCACTCCTAATAAGTATATGCAATAATATATCACCTAATTTATTGAATAAACTACCATATCATGAAAAAAAATAATACAACCAACTATTTGTACCTTACCCAACTTGTAATCGATTTTAGCCATCCAAGCATTGTTCTTGAAGGCATACTATGAAATATACCATCCATCTAATTTATATTCATGCTTTGTAACTGAGTCTACACTACTCAATTAAGCTTAGTTATCTGGATGCCAAGCAACTGTTACAAATTCATGAGAGGGAATATGGCCCCGAGCAATCAAATATGAATGTTAATGCCCAAGATTTTTGTCGATTTTATTTCATCCTATCCTATCCCCCCTCTTTCATAGTTCCATGGCTTGAAGGCAACCCTAGAGGAGTTCTTGGAGACTCCCCATGTCTTTTCATCCAACTGAAGGTGAAAATATAATAAACTTTATTCTAAATAGAGGTTCTGGTCACATCATGTTGCTATTGCAGCACGCACGTTGCTATAGTGATGCCACTATAGCGGTATAGTTCCTGCTATGATGGGGTGACATCAGTAGGATCCTAAAAATTTTAAAATCCTAAAATTCAACTTGTGATTCCCGATGCAAGTTCGCAATCATAATTTTGATGATTTCCAATTTTTTTCTAATATCACGGTGTTTGTTAGTAATGATAAATTTGGTCATTACACTTGATATCAAATAGACTATTTATTTAAATATGGAGGTACTTTTATAGTATGAGTATGGCCATCTACAAACTAGTACACTATTGCAATTTTCGCAAATCATTCAGAGATATTTAATCAAAGGAAGATATGGCATAATGTGTGATATCAATGTATTCACAATCCCGTGTAAAGACAATATTTTATGCATAGTTCAATTAAAAGGAGACCTTATAAAAGGAAACAAAACAAAATACTTCTATCAAAATTATTTTGTACACATGATATCCAAAACAGTGGTGATACTGATATACAATAAATCTATTAAGTGATATTTTAAAGGATTTATACAATAAATTTTTACCTTCTTCAATTCTTGAGACAATGGTATACAAGAATGGTATGGAAACTTGGACAAGTGAATTGTGACCTTCATCAAGGACTGTAAAATATACAGTGTACTCTTTTTACCATAATCATTTTTCTCTTTGAATTTTTTGGTGAAGTTTTTAATGGTGCAATATAAAATATGTATTATTAGATACTTAACTCTTTTTCTTTATTAGAATTCCTTTTTCACTGCATTTTTCTATTTATATTTTAATAAGACACATTATCTGTTAAGAACATCCATGGGAGAATGTTATAGCTACATTGTATTGTGGATGTCCATTTAAATATTTTGTTTGTATATATATATTGGAGTCAGATTGATTTCGAAGGTTGACAATTGATGAAACAAGTGTATGAAACATATTACTAATACTTGCTCCAACGCACCGAGTCCAAATTGTTGTAGGATTTCCTAAATTAAAGAATATCATGTGGAAAAGGTTTTAAAGTCTACTCAAGGTATGAAGGTGATATGAATCTATATGTGATAAGGATTACACATATGAGTAAACCAAGCGTGTCCAAGGAAGATTAAAGTTCTTGTGGAGTTCAGACTCTATGAACTGAGATGAACAATCAAGAGTTATATATATACAAAACCTTTCAAAAATAAGTCTCATACACATACAAAGAGAGAAAAGTGCCGAACACAATCAATAGAGAGCAAGTCAATTTGATAGAGTTCTGACCGAAGATTAGAGTGCAACTAATATGAAGGCCTAACTTGAAGAACATATTCAAAAGTTGTACAAATTAAGTGTCTAAGTTTAGATCTGAGAGTTGGAAAATTCAATTGAGATATAATTTACTGCTTTTCTTGAATTGTGTATAGGAAACATTATTGAGTTTTGTCAACTTCAAGTTGGGGATAACCGAAAGTGGTGATAAACAATTTTGGGGATTGTTAAAATTAGGAATTAGAGTTAGTTCCTAGGTTGGAAGAGTTGTAATCTAAATTCAGTTGAGGCTCATTGATTTAGTAAAGATTGGGTGAAATTTTGCAGTGATGTAGATTGTCGGTTTTTCATCTTTCTGAGTCAGAGAATTTTCACGTAAAATTATCATGTCCATATTTAACTTGATTTAATTCAAATCAAATTATCATAGTAAAAAAGATAGATTAATCTAATTCTTTGACACGTCAAAATTTCTAGACTTATCATTTTATTATATAAACTTGTAATGGAATACACTTTTAATCGTATAAGTTTGCAAGTAGATAAGCTTACAATCAAGGAAACAGCTAGCAAGTAGCTTACACAAAAACCTTTGTTCTTCTATAAATATGACGTTAAATTAGTTCGACTGTACACTAATTTGAAGTTGAATGATATATCATTCTCTCTCTATATTTATCATTAATATATTTACTTTATAGATTTTATTTTCTAATATTTTAAATATGTAAAATTTCTCTTTGACAAAATGTACATATACCTACAGAATACCTCTAAGCAAAATATTAAAATTTTTGTGACTAAATTTTTTGAGTAGCATTTGTAGCAAGAAGTAGTATAGCTAAAAGTTAGATAAAGACATTACATGATACGTGCCTAAAAGAGTAATACATATAGCTATTAATTTTTTTTTATGCTGCAAATATTAGATTAAACGTTCTTTCCCTGAAAAATACACTTGTAGCAGATGATTTTATTTTGTTACAATAAATAAAATTTGTAGCTACCTCCATATTTTAGCTACAAGGTACTGTATTAGTAGAAAAAATATTTTCCATGCAAATTAAAATTAGATGGCTATTTCTATAGTTGGTCTCATATTAATACTTGTATTTAGCCATAAAGTATAAAAAAATTATCATGGCCCAAAAATCTATAGGTCATGATGGCACTTGTCGCGGCAAATTTTGACAAGTAAGCCTATCACACAAATTCATACACGGGGGAAAAGAACACAAATAATCCCAAGTTAAGGCTTCTAGAACAAGTCCAATTCATACAAGTATAAAAAATGCGGAAAGAAACATAACAATGCAGCCATAACTCCCAAAATCAGGTGGCAATAGTATAAGAACATATGTAGTACAACTCGAATCCATAGAAATACATAAGATATCCAAATACAAAAGAAACTCTATCTCTGAAATGAAAGTAAAGACATAGTCTATAGAGAAAGGTAGTAGAAGTTATCCAGATGCCTGAAAATTATCAACTACCTTAAAAGCTCTAACAATCACCTTAGTCAAGCAATGTCGAGCATACCCGAACCTGAATCTGCACTGAAAGGGTACAGTAGGAGTGAGTACGGTCCACTTGTACTCAGTAGGTATCATAGACCAGCCAAGCAAAGTAAAAAATAAAGTACACAAAATACACACTAAGGGCATATCACTTGTAATCAATAAATGTCCCACAACGGTGGCCCACACCATTATTTGTAACACCACTTGCACTAATAGTTCTGACACACACACACACACACACACACACATATATATATATATATATATTACAAAAACAATACAACAAGTATAACACAAGTATACATTATATCACACGCAATTATAACAGAGAAGAACATGTATATATAGGATGGTCAAGTATAAGTAACAGGATATAGAGCAAGTAGAAATATAACAAGTCATTGTGGAAATACAATCAGAACATCAATCACAATAAATAAAATACAATGTATAATATGATGATGATGCACTAGGTTGACACACAACCTTGAGATTGGCACACTGCCTTGAGGTTTGCAAACAACCTTAAGCAATATTCAGTATTTCTAGTGTTTCCAATATTTCCAGTGCTTTCAACAATTTCAGTAATCCCAGTCTTTTAGTGTTGCTAAAGCACATACATAATATAAGACAAAAATTAAGTACACGTACATGACAACAAGTAAATATAAAGCAATAAAACAAACAAGTCAAATAATGTATATAATAACATGAGAATAATGATGCAAGGTGCATAACCATTCAAAATGAGTATTTCAACAACCAATCCATATGTTGTATTTCGAAAACTAGTCCATATGAAGTATTTCTACAACCAACCATAATATTACAATTTCACAACCATGTGAGCCGATATCCTCTCACTATTTTCACTATCCATACATCTTTCATATGGTTCACATGCTCAGAAAGTATGATTACATCACAGTTAAACAAAGACACCATAATAGGCATTTCAAACAATAGAATATAATTATTATCATGTATTCAAGGGTATCAAATTATCACATAAGACCCTATACGGTCACACATATCACATGATATCTCAGATTCAACAATTACATCACAATTAGGCCCCCACATGGTCACAATATATAGATATCTATATTTCATGATTAGTTTCCACCCTTA
Organism: Capsicum annuum; assembly: GCF_002878395.1. Classification (NCBI taxonomy): domain Eukaryota; kingdom Viridiplantae; phylum Streptophyta; class Magnoliopsida; order Solanales; family Solanaceae; genus Capsicum; species Capsicum annuum. Next base: position 202,671,624 of record NC_061113.1, on the reverse strand, counting down.
ACATGGATTTTGGTATACAATTAACTACCCAACCCAGTCTGAAGAGTTAAGCCATAACCTATCTTGAATGTCAAAATTAGTATGCTACACTTCCTATCCATGACCTTACTTCTCACAAATGATTCCAAAATTAACTAAAACCAAGAAATATAGAATCTACCCATAAAAAAAGCTAATGATATCCATATTGCCTACTTTTGGTTTAGGGTCAAAACATACCACCGAAATAAATTTTCAAAAAAGAAGGACAAAATCATAAATTTACTTTAAAAATGTGTTCCTATATTTTTAAGAATACACAGATAAAAACTCAAGTCAAATTGAGTAAAAACAAGGTTCAAATAAAAGCAAAATTATTTTTAAGCTTTACCGAGTAAAACCTTTGAGATCTATTTTAAAATTAAGAATCGAAATTTTTTTAAAGGTTAAATTGATGAAAAATTATTAATTATAGGATTAAGAACATTATTCAAGTGAAAAGGAGTGAAATTGAGATTTAAAATCAAGCCCTAAAATTTTTGGAGTTTTGAGAAATTAATTACAAAATTTACTAAGAAAAGGGTGAATTCTTACCTTAAATCCGTAAGAGAATCAAGAAATAGATGTTAATCTAACTTCCCAAGCACCCAAAAACTTCAATTTTAAGCTCTTACACTATTTTAGTGTTTAGCTCTCAAGAGGTAAGGTGAAAGAATGAGCAGAATCAAACAAAACAGGGTTTTTTATATTTGCTCCAGGTTGCTAGGAAAATAAGGCATAAATCAGCCTCCTCAAATGAGATTTACCCTATATTTTTTAAAAAAGACTTCGACAGGGTGCTCGAGATTTTTTCAGAATTTGATATACATAAACGAAATATATAACCACATTATATTCGACGCTCTAGACTCAATGGTGATATCAAATTTTTGAAAAAAAGGTCATTTTCACAGAGTTGACTCCTGAAACTTCAAAATCACGATTTTTCAAATCGAGAATTGAAATGAGATTTAAAAGCCATAAAATCCAACTAAACGTGTTACCATCCTAAAATAGATGTTACGGATCTGTGGAACATTTTGTTCAGTCATCCATTGCACGAATCGGAAGATAATCACATAAGTCCATAATAAGACTCTCAAAGCTTCCAAAAATCACAATATCATATAAAAGGCATCAAAATACATCGAGAACTGTGTCATCACCCTACACCCCAGAAATACCACAATGTAACTATGAAAAAAGATAAAACTGTCATTTCACATAGAAACACATATTTCATCAATTTTTGAAGTTGTTACAAAAATACATAGTTGTAAATTGAGTGATTTGCAACAAAACTCATTTGAAGCTAAATGTCATGATCCAACTAGTTAGATATATCATGCGGACACCAACTTTAACTCTCCTAGTAGGAGAACTCTTACTACCCATTTAGAAAACATGCAAAAGTCATAAACAATATCATTAACCTCTTCAAAATTCTATAAAACTTATTACAATCTTATTAAAAGTACAATAAAAGAAAATATTTTTCTTAAGGACCCAGTCTTGACATGTTCAAGAGATACTAGAGAAACTAGAGAAAAGGGACAAGGTAATACAAGACCCAAATTTCACCAAGAAAATAAAAGGATAGAAAATGATGAACATTTCTAACCACATCACGTAAGAACTTTAACTAATCATACAACCAGTCTATACCTCATAAAGGATATAGAAGGAGTAGTATCAGTATAGCCATACATAATGGTAGATATGAATGATAGCTCAAAGTTAAATCACATAAAAATAATATATAAATTCAAAATCAAACATGCACATATAATTTAGTAATTTCATTCCTTTTGGTCTATAATTCATGTTACCATTCTTTTACAACGTTTACGTCCTTCTCAGAATATAAGTATATATGTCCGGAGACTCGCCTTATTTAAGATGACTACCAATAATCTTCTCAGTTATAATTTATACCTAGTTATTCACCACTAAATTTAGGATACGCCAGCCATCAATGCAATTAAATATCTTATTCCATGCATTTGCCACAATTTCTACATATCTAGCCTAAGTCAAAATATGGATGCACGTTTTTCAACCACAAGGTTAAGACTACTTGATCACTAAATAAATCACTAACTAAGAATTACCTATTATTCACTTTCACAACTTACCTTATCCCGTAATCATTCATGATACATCACAAAATAACGAATTGGTCAACTCATAAATCCTTATCATTAATTAATCACTGACTATACACTTCCTCACCTCCACATCTAATAACTTATCTTATTTTAAAGATAATTATTCAATCAATATTGCCAACACTAGAATGGATAATTCATAATTCATTATCCTTGAATAAACATAATCAGTTCAATTAACTTATAGTAAACAAGGGTATATGTATAACCATTTTAGCTTGTCATTTATGACTTCGACAAAGTTAAAACCATAAAATTACATTTAAAAAGTCACTACATTTAAAAAGTCACTTAAGTACCACAATCTCAATTAGGCAAATACTATTCATATTACCAATAAGAAGGGAATTATTTTCAACTAACTTCAGCATTTTTTTCATTAAGACTTCATCACTTTTCCAGCATCTCACGAGAAATCATATAATATTATTAAGGGGACTATATAAGGATTCAAATAATATGTAAAATAATAGGATCACACAAGCATCCAAAGGATACGTCAAACAATCGAATCATACAAGAATTCAAATGATATGTCAATAACTAAATTACCCAAGGATCCAAATGATCATATAAATAACCAGACCACACAAGAATCCAAATGATTTGTCAAATTATCGAACCACACAAGGTTCCAAATGAGATGTCAATAACCTGGCCATACAAAATCCAAATGATATGTTAAATAATTAGATCACATGATGTCACCCAAAATACACCTCTCAAAAAATATCAAGCGATCACGGAATTAAGTATAGAACCCAACTAGGTTGGGATTAATCCCATAGGGAATAGGTAAAAATTCTATCAAATATTTGTCTAGGTAACTGAGAAATAAGTAAAGGGGGGATTTTGTGAAACAAAAGAGCTATAGTAACGATTGTTGATTGATGGATTTATAATAAGTATGAGAAAGCATTATAATTATGATCCCCATAACTTCATAAATATGTAGATTTCTTGTGCTAGCAAACTATTTCAATGTGTTGCATGTAAAATCTAACAAAATAGGTTCATCTAAATGTCTTTCAACATTGGTTAGATGAATTTCACACTTCTCCTCTAGGAATATGAGTGTCGAACTTTCAAACCTTGTTTTTGATCTTAGATTAACCTTTTCTTTTATGGCTCAAGTTATTAGATAATGATTGATAACTTCAAATCTCTGTTGTTATTTTCTTTTACTAATATCTATATCTCTCAAGAAATTCTAGAATAAAAGCAATTTCTTAATTTTTTCAACCATTAGAAAGTAATCATAATAAAGGAAACCAATACATGCAAGCATACCGATATAAAATCTCCTCGCACTTAACATGTTTTGTCAATTCATTATGGTTTTCATAATCCTTTTTATGGTGTTTAGCTACTCATAATTCCAAGAAAACGAAGGTCACTATGGCAGTCTTTTTCTAAAACCGTTTTTTAGCATGCAAACAAAAGTACTTTCAACATCCTTCAAGTAGAAAAATCACCTAATGCAATGCATATGCAAGACAAGTACCTTTAAACAATGAGATTAGAACATGGCATCACAATACTTAGACTAATACACTACCCAAACAAACAACAACTTGACTACAACCCCTTGCCCTTAGAGAAAAAAAGTCCTCATCACTTAATATTTGTAAATGAAGTTATTAACTAACACTGTATAAAATCTCTCACTCTTACAATAAAGTCAAGTTATGTATTATTTGATGCCATAGTCTTGCCCTTATTTCTATGCTTCAACTTTTGAATTGTTTGGTTAGGATCACTATAGGTCTTTCATAGGCTTGTTAATATAGGCTGAGGGATAGGTATGATATATTTGGATAAAGTGAATCAATACTCCTAGGAACTACAATACATTTGACTCCACTTTCCTACTTTTCCTTATTTTTCTTCCTTTTTCACACTTCTATTTCTTTTTGGGAACCGAGTGCATTTTTTTTCACAGCCCTTTTTTTTCTATATTTTTGCCCATCTTCCTCTTTTTTTTTCTTTTACCACAGATGAATCTTTTTTCCCTTTTACCATAAACTCTGTATTCCTAATTTTTATGCACCCTTACATAAAATCCACCCTCAAGTTAGTTGATTTACCTGGGTTGAGGTACATAATGTCTAAGGAGGAACCTGGACCAAAGAAGGTTCATTGTAAAGAATTAGGAAGGTGAGTTGGGTTGTAAAGAAAAGGTTTATTTGGGCTAAAAAATTTAGGTTCAAGGGATAGATGATTGGTCGGTCATTTAGGTTATAGTGAACATTTTAAAAAATGGCCTATGATGCTTTCCTACCTCCTATCCTACAACTTTTATCGAGACCAAATGATCAAGTTATAGATCTACACATACACCGAGTAAGTAGAAGACTAACTCACTCATGGCTCAGGGATTACTCTCACTTACTACCAAGTCGGTTCATACAAGGTCAACCAGTTTATCAGACTAACAATTCTAATGCCATATCTAGAACCAAACATTGGTGAAATCATAGTATACATAAGTACATAACACATTCAAAGGAGTATTATTTCAAAAAATTCAAAATAGGTTTGAATGATTAATTAATTAAATTGCACAAAGTTTCTTGGTTTACTCTAAGTTACACCCAAAATAATAAGATAACATAAATATTAAATAACCCACCAAAACATACTGATTTTAACTATGATAGCACAGTTAAGGGAAAATAAACACAATAATAAAAACCCTCATTGTGGTACACCCTCACTCCCAACTTAGAAATCATGCAATGTCCCCATTGCATACAATTATGAAAATTATAAATTGGTATAAAGGATATACCTATAGAGATCTAGATGCCAATCGAACTTTGATCATGTAGAGCCATAGGTGGGTCCTCAACTTTCTACTCCTCTATTGTAGCCTTAACTTTGGCTGTAGCACTCTCAGATTGGTTAGCACCGATGGCGGCTAATGCGCTCAATGATATAGACTCGGGGGCACTCTCCATTTCCCCTTCAATCTGTGAAATCACCTCTATAATATATGGTATCTCAATCCCCTTTAAAATTAATGCCTCAAAGGTCTGCTCAGTTACCTTCTCCTTTCATCTCATCTTCTTCTTCTTATTCGACTTTTTCTTACCATTCTTCTTTGTATTATCACCTCTTCTTCTCTTTGGGGAAAATTCCATATCCACCATAAGGACTACCAAGGAAGGTAAAGGTAGTGGTAGAGGAGATGCAACATCAATCTTCTCAGTCAAAACCTTGACCGCTTCCTTAAGCTCAATCAAGTGTGCCCTAATACTAGTCAAATGTGGTGTCTTGAATGTGTCAATCGTAGATATCATTCGGCTCTCAAATCTATCTACTCAAGTTTATACTATCATGACCGCAACTTGAATCTCTTCACTAACATAGGTCTTAACTCCAACATCTTGCTTCTTAATCTGAGCATTATGTAATAGTAGGTTCCATATAATACTTTCAAACTGTAAATTCAGAGTCAATGGTTATCTGATTAGAACTAGTAGACGACTATGAACAAAGGCCAGTAGTGTAAATAATTAAGAGACACCAACATCAAACACTGGTATATCACAAATTGGGGCACCTCTCACAACCTCTGGTGGAACTTCTAGAAAAGGTCTCTGGTCAGGAGATGCATGTTCCTAAAATTCTTGATCAATTCCAAATCTACAACCTTTGTTGGTTGAATGAATTTATCATCTATCATAATGAATGACACTTTTAATTTTTGTAGTAGCTATGTGATCAATCTCGGGAAGGGCAAGGTCTTGTTGAATTCTAAGATCTCGAATCTCTTCTATAATAATATGTGTAATGTTCAAATCTATCACCACCAAGAAACCTACTACAAGGCATGCATTTGTGCCACTGAAATTGTTATCATTTTCCATAAGTGCAATGTGGTGACGTACATAAGACCACCAAGCCTTGGTAGTGAATTTCTATGTGATTTTGTAAATGAGAGCCCTATTAATCTATGTGGCATTTTTTCCTACTTCTATAATATGGCCCAAAAACCACGTATAGTGCATAACTTTGTTGTCCATGGATAAATTTTTCACTCTTTTCAAATCAACCATCTGATAATTATATTTTGGAGTTTCCTCAACTGGCATAAATTATTCTATGAACAAGACATTTTAGGTTGCTCCAATAGAGATATCCACTTTCATTCCCCAACTAATTACTTAATCCAATTGGCATTGCTTCTTTATGTCTTTGTCTCTATTTGAAGGAATCATGTTTTTTAGAGTTGTAGCACAATTGGAATAAAACTCACTCATAAGATCTGGCCTGTGGATATGGAGGGGCCTAGTTATCAAGCCTAAGTTGTACTTGATAAACACTCAGACTACCTCTAGAACCTTCTGTAGTGACTCAAGCAATAGACAGGTTTCTTTTTGGATGCTTCTCTTCTGATTTCTATTATCCTTTAAGGACACCTCATCCAGATAATAATCCCTCGTGCTTTGAATACTCAATTGTCTTGAATCTGTCCCTTTCTAAACTGGAGCTGCATCTTTTTCCTTATAGGATTAGGGGTTAGATTCCTTCTCACCCACCGAGGATCTTATCTCCTCATCAGCATCCTCAGTGTTATTCCCTTGTTTTCTTTTACTTTCAGATTGGGGAAGGTTTATAGAGGTGGCAGCCTCGATCAAGGTTGCTGATGTCGTGGCCTTGTCTTGTTCCATCTCTTTTTCCTTAGCTCTCGTAGTCCTAGAAGAGTGTTTTTCTTCTGTGGAACTAGTGGAATATTCCACCTTGGTACCACTTAAACTATTTGATTCATCTCTAAGGCTAGAGTTATGTATTTTTGTACCCTCTGCTTTGAGATGTCCTTCCTTAGCGTGTTTTGTGCCTTTGGTTCCATTGTACTTGTATGGGAAAAGTTAGCAGCAATTCTTAAATTTTTTAAACAGGTTTAGTAAATGTATAAGATGATCCTTCATACGATCGTGCTTTTCTTTCATAAGAAGGGTTTTCCAAAAGTTAATAGGAAATGATTTATTAGAAAACTGGTCCCTCCAAGCGTGCAATGAAAGTACAATTAGAACTTTTGATCATAGGAACACTCATAAAGTATTGGACATATGTCACTTAAGATGAGTACATACCATGATTTTACCTTAATAGGACGATTCTAGGATGTGATCTACGAGGAGCATTTACATTGAAGACACTGGTAACCTAAAATGATCCAACCTACAATCATTTATTTGTCACCACGACCGTGGCTTGTGTCATGGAGTGCATTGACACTCAACAAAAATCACACAAGACCTTGACCCTATTTATAACCGTCATTGACCATTATTTTTGATAATACATTTAGGTGATCAATACTTCCCCATATTTGTTTTTCATTCAAACCTTAATACAACAAATAAATTCCAAAGACATAGTAATGCTACTCCCAAAGTGCTAATTTCTCTTAACTATAAAGTGAGAACAAAAAATATACTTCCAATATTTTTGTTTTTGACTTTGATCTTTCCATTAGAAACATAGAAGGGTTTTATTGGTATCGTTGCCTTAACATTCAACTTAGAGGTATGAATTCTCAAATTTTTACGTGTTTAATTTTTCAAAAGGAGGGTTTAAATTTTTAATAAGTTGAAATGTACGATTGTGTTATTGGTATAGGATTTAGGACTTAAATTCTGAGTCAGGTGAGATCAGGTATAATTTTGATTAAAATAACTTGACCTATCAGATGACTTCAACCTACGATCCCAGACTCAAACTATGATCGTGTCTCATTCTCGTGACAAGAGAGTTGAACAAAGTTTACTTGGAAACATATGAGGCTTAAGGACTATTGTGGTATGTTACCATGATCTTGTTTCAAAATTGTAGGTTTAATTTCCTAAATATTGGTTTGTAGTAGTTTGATTAGACGATGGGCACTATGATCATAACATCTAGGTGCGACCATGGTGACTCATTAATAACATCCAAATTTTCATCCAGCAGGACTTTGATCAAATATGCTTAGACAACTGAACCCACAACCTCGTACAATCCTCTTCTGGGTTCATCATTGAGTCAAGTGCTGCACTTTTTCATGCATCATCCCTGTACAAGTAACACATATTACCATATAAAAGTAATAAGTACAAAACATGGGTTGTCTCTCAAGGAGTGCTTGATTTAACTTTACGGCATGGCCTGGCTAAGTTGGTTATTCAAGCTTCATATATGTAATGACCCTCTAGGTCATTTGCCACTTTTCCACAACTTTTTTCCCTTTAGAGTTTTCCTGTAGCTGTCCAAAGTCATTTGTGACTTGTTGGAGCCGCTAGTTTAGTTATTAGACAGTTTATTTGTTCTTTAGAGCCAATTTTCTTTTTTAAAGTCTTTGTTGGTAAGGATTGACTATTGGGCATATACTTCATGTTAACAACCTTATATACCAATTCTAACAGTTCCATAAGATCCAAAACATCAATTTTATACTAGGGAAACATTGGTTCCGGTCTTAAGTTTTGTGGACTTATTTTCATATATTGGAGAAATTTTGGTAAAAGTGACCTTAGGATGTGGGGTCCATATTTCATCGAAATGACTCTAAATGGAAATTTTGATGGTGCCATTAGGTCTGGAATGTGAAATTTAATAGGGTAGAATATTTTATTTCCATTCACAAAATTTTGAATAAATACCGAGGGTTCAAGGGAAACTTTGAAAAATTCAGGTCCAGTTGGTGCAACCCCATAAACGGTGGTCGCTTTAGCAGCCAAGGGCAGTATCACCAAGGCTGATTTACTGTAGGCCTGGTGTAACACGCCGAGTATGTACCCCAGACACTATACAGTACTCATAATCTCGAAGGACCACAAGCTAACCTATGACTAGTACCTGCTGCAATAACTGAGTAATAATAAGTTATAATGCAGAATAATGAGCTGAAATGCCATAAGGTTTAAATAACTAAAATAAAACTGAGATGAGTTATCTCAATACCAAAACTAAACAACTATCTTAACAAGTAGTCCAAAAAGACTCTAGCTTAACTGTCTAAACTGTTGAGTTGATGGAATAATCCCCCAACTAATTTCATGTACTGAAATGCTAAATATAATGAGACAATGAAATAAAAAATGTCCTCGAATGATGAGGACTCACTGCCAGTCTACTGCTGCTAGCTGAATCTGAACCTTTGGTATAAAATACCATAGCGCAAAAAAAGTATGTGTCAGTACGTGTGAATGTACTGGTATGCCAAGTGAGGTAGGCTGAATGTAAGGGTTCACATGCATGAACTATAACTGACTGAATAATATGAACATAGTTGAGTGAGAAATACATGCATGAATATAGGAGATTTAACTGAAGTCATAATAATAGTAAATATTGAGTTTACTGGTAACATGGATTACTGATAATTGATGTACTGATAACTGATATACTATTACTAAGTGACTATTTCTAATAGTCCTGACTCTGATGGAACTAGCTGAGTTCCGTACTGAGCTGAATGACTGTATCTGACAGTCCTAAAAACTTTAGAACTAACTAAGTTCTTTACTGAAGACTGAGACTGAGACCGTGGGAAGTAATCATCTAACCAACATGCCCATTTTTAACAAATTTAGGGTCCCATTTGTAACCCCAGTTAGTAGGGTGCCAATACCATGCCACGGATAAGGACAAGTTTAGAGTTACCCCCATCTACTAGATACTCTAATGAGAATAGTGGGACCCTCAACTGATAGGTTAAGCCATCTCATCAACCCTCATCTGGTAGGTTTGATGCGTCAACCGAAGCTAGCTATGTTATTTTGGAACACAAGGACTTTTCTAAGGATAACACCCTCTATTAGCAGGTGGCCCTCATCCTTGGGTTCACAGGGTGCTGAATCCTACTCCTAATTGAATAGACACTGAACTGAGTATACTGGACTGAGTTTACTAAGTTTTGTTGATTGATGGAATACTACTGAGTGTTTCTTAAATTCTGAGACTGGTTGAGAGTACTACTGATCATGACATGACTGAGATAGATTCTGTAGTTGACACTGGCTCTTGGAACACAACTAATTTTTCGAGTATTAAATACCCCCAAAATTTGACAGCATGAAGATAATAAGGCATGACAATTCTTGAACACTTGACAATAGTCAACAACTCACAATACAATTTATAAGACATTTCATCAAGAACTTGAAAGTTATGAACTTGCACATAAATAGGAATGCATGCTAACATGTCATAATTTCATTACACTAATCTCATGAACATTCCATTAAACACTTACAAGGCATAGCTTTATACTTGGGCATGTACAACAATGCTAATACATCATGACTACCACAGTAATTCATAATTCAGGGGTTTCTACCTAAGAAAATCAAAATTCAAGTTATATGCCACCTTAATATCGAGAAAAACATTAAAGATTTCAACTTGAAATGCATACCACAACATCAACATGATTACATTCAAACCCACAACATGGTCATCACAACTTATGTTTTTAAAAAAAGTTTCTTAAACTCCAAGTGTGGAAGGGACCCTTGGATGACCACTTTACATACCTTATTGCTTGAATTTGGAAAGATTGATGGTGAAATCTCTTGGATTTGATTCTTGGATTGATAGCCCTAAGATTTTGTTCTTGAGGATTTTATTAATAATGATTGTATTATGCCTCTAAAGGGGACAAACTTCAAGTTATGGGGGATGAAGTAATGGGAAAAGAACCAATTACCCCATGAGAAGCGACTTTTAAATGACTGAAAAACTGGGTTACTGACGTACTGGTCGACACGGTGCGTTGATGGCGCCGATGCAATATCCAATGTGTCACACTAAGTTAGCCTCAACTCACTGGAATTTGACACTGGTAGCTGAAAAAAATATTAACCAATGCAACAGTCGACGCGATGCACCAAAATCACGTTTGTTCACTATTTTGGTATTCCAAAGGATTTTCAAACGAAGGCCAAAAAATCTGAAACTTGTCCAATTTCACCTATTGACCTTCCCGATCATGAATTAACTCAAATATAGGCATTTAAAGGACATTAAGGTCACAAAGTAAAAAAGCCAACTTTCCAAGGATAAAAATATAACTATGTCAGAATACTTAGCTAAATATTCTAAGTCTGGGGCCCTTTGATAAGCTAAAAGGACTGAATTAAGCTAGAAATTTTGTGGGGTCTTATAATATCTCCTCCTTGAGAACGTTCATCCTCGAATAAGACAGACTAAATTGAGAGTACTAGTAGCCTGAATCTACTTACTGGATATGGACCTCTGGACATGACTATAAGATTGATATTTCTGATATACTAAATTACCACACTGAATATGCATATTTGTTGCATGAGTACATAACTAAGTTGATTCATGAGTACATGACTGGGATTTTGATTAGCTGAGTTTCTCAAACTGAATATACATATCTGATGCATGGATACATGACTGAACTGACTAATGAACATATGACTGAACATGCAATGGCATTTGATACCAAGTTTGTAACTAAAATTTGAACATGAAATTGAATAAGCTTAGGGAAAACTATTACCTTGGGCTGAGTCTAAGTTTGTGGAGAAGAGGTGAGGATACTTCATCCGCATGTCTGCTTTTTCTTCCCAAGTATCTCCCTCAACGGACTGATTTCGCCAAAGAACTTTGACTAGAGGGACTTCTTTGTTCCTCAATTTGTGAGTCTAATAGTCAAGGATTTCAACTGGAATCTCTTCGAATGAGAGGTTGTTCTGACTATCTATGCCCTCTATAGGGACTACAACTGGTGGATCACCTATGCACTTGTTTAGCAAGGATACATGAAACACTGGATGGACTGAAGCTAGATCTGAAGAAAATTTGAGCTCATAAGCTACTTTTCCAAAATGATTGAGAAATTTAAAGGGACCAACATAGCGGGGACTGAGTTTTTCCTTCTTGTCGAACCTCTCACTCTCTTCATGGGAGAGATTTTCAAATATACATAATTGCTAATCTCAAACTCGACATCTTTTCTGCATATATTTGCATATGATTTTTGTCGGCTCTGAGAAGTCTTAAGACTTTCTCTGATCAATTGAACTTTTTCTAAGGTATCGAATACTAAGTCAGGCCCTACAACTATGGCCTTTCCCACTCTGAACCAAGCAATTAGAGATATACATCTCCTACCATAGAGGGGTTTAAATAGAGCCATCTGAATGCTGGAATGATAGTTGTTATTGTATGTAAACTTAATCAAAGGCAAATGGTCATCCCAACTACCTTTAAAATCTATCACACACGCTCGCAGCATATTTTTTAAATTTTGAATAGTCCTTTTTGCTTGACCATCTTTCTGAGAATGAAAGGTTGTACTGAGATGAACTCGGGTACTAAGACCCTTTTGGAATGCCTTCCAGAAATAAGAGTGAACTGGGTACCTGTATCTATGATAATAGACAGTGGAACACCGTGCAATCTGACCAACTCCCAGATATAGAGTTTGCATAATCCTTGGTTGAATAGGAGGTATGAACTGGAAGGAAATGAACTGATTTGGTCATCCTATCTAAAATGACCCAAAGTGAATCATACTGACGACGAGCACGTGGCAATCCCATCACAAAGTTTATGTTCACTTTTTCCCATTTCCAGGTAGGAATACTGAACTCCTGCATGGACCCACTAGGCTTCTGATGCTCAATCTTAACCTACTGACATGTTGAGAACTTAGCCACAAACTCTACATGCACCCCATACAAGTAGTGCCTCCAAATCTTTAAGGCAAACACTATTACTGCTAACTCGAGATCATGAGTCAGATAATTCTTCTTATGGGGCTTAAGCTGTCTGGAGGCATAGGCTATGACCTTACCATGCTGCATGAGTACACAACCCAAACCTACTCTAGATATATCACCGTATACCACAAACCTATCCAAACCATCTGGAAAAGTTAAAACTGGAGCTGAGGTTAGTCGAGTCTTCAACTCCTGAAAACTCTTCTCGCATGAATTTAACCATTAAAATTTGACTTTTTTCTGAGTCAATCTGGACATAGGGGATGCTATAGACAAAAATCCCTCAGCAAACTGCCTATAATAGCCAGATAAACCCAAGAAACTCTTGATATTTGATGGAGAGATAGGTCTGGGCAAGTTTCTCACCACTTCGATCTTTTGAGGATTAATCTTAATGCCATCACCTAAGACAATATGACCAAGTAATGCTACTAACCTTAGCGAAAATTTGTACTTACTAAATTTAGCGAACAACTGATGATTTTTGAGAGTCTGCAGTATTATTCTAAGATGGTCTACATAATTATGCTCACTATGGGAGTAAACAAGAATGTCATCTATGAAGACTATGACGAACATGTCTAAGTACTGCTTGAGCACACGGTTCATCAAGTCCATGAATGTTGCCGGGGCATTGGTAAGACCAAAGGATGTGACTAAGAATTTAAAGTGACCATACCGAGTTCTGAAAGCTATTTTCAGGATGTCACATTCTCTGACTCTAAGCTGATGATAGCTTGATCTGAGGTCTATCTTAGAGAAGTAACTGGCTCCCTGAAGTTGGCCAAACAAGTCATCAATTTTGGGAAAGGGATACTTGTTCTTGACTGTGACCTTAGTAAGCTGACGGTAGTCTATGGACATTTTGAGAGAACCATCTTTCTTATGCATGAATAAAAATGGCGCACCCTATGGGGACACACTGGGTCTAATGAATCCCTTGTCTAAGAGATCATTCAATTGTTTTTTTAATTTTAAGAGTTCTGTAGGTTCCAGTCTGTATGGTAGAATAGATATGGGCTAAGTGTCTGAAAGAAAATCTATTCCGAAGTAAATTTCCCTTTCAGGGGGAACTCCGGTAAGATCTTCTGGGAACACATTTGAATATTCATTCACCAATGGAACTGACTCAATACTGGGAGTTTCTAAACTATAGTCTCTGACTCACACAAGATGATAGACGCATCCCTTAGATATCATTTTTCTTTCCCTTAGGTAGGAAACAAGCTAACCCTTGAAGGATAAAGTACTACCTCTCCACTCTAGTACAGGTTCATTTGGAAACTAAAACTGGACAATTCTATTTCTACAGTTGACTGAGGCATTGTAGGAATAAATCCAATCCATGTCGAGAATAACATCAAAATCAGTCATCTTTAATTCTACTAAGTCTGCTAAAGTGACTTTCTCAGATATCATAATCGAATAGTTCTTGTATATCTACCGGGATATGATGGATTTACCCACTGGGGTAGAAACTGGGAAAGGCTCTGCTAGAATTTCAGGACTAACTCCAAAATTTACTGCTATATAAGGAGTAACAAAAAACAAGGAAGATCCTGGATCTAGCAAGGAATAAACATGTATCTGAAAGATCTTTAATGTACCAGTGACCACATTAGCAGAATTTTCCTGATCCTGTTGGGACTGAAGAGCATAGAGTCTGTTTGGGTGCTACCCACTGATGGCACTAGATGTGGCATCCTACTGATTTGGGTGACCGAACTAAGCTAGAGGATGATTATGCTGACCCTAAAATCCTGACTGAGGATAATCTATGACTCTGTATCCTAGGTTGCCACATCCGAAACACATATCACTGGCAGCCCTGCCGACATCCTGATGGTTTTTACTGCAAGTCTGACAAAGAGGATTGGTTCGGGCACTGCTTACACTGCCCTGAGGTTTAGGACTTGATGCCCTATCTCTATTGCCATCTCTGAATTTTGGAATTGGAACACTGGATGAGGATAGAGCTGGAACCAAAGATTTTGAGCTGAACTAAAAAATGTTCCCACCCTCTAACTTAAGTTGAGAAAAGTGAAAGCTACCTGTTCTAGCTCTCTTATTTTTCTGCTCCTCTATCTGCTGAGCATGGATCACCAGCCTAGCCAAGTCTATCTCACTGATCAACATTGAGTTCCTACACTCTTTAACTATACTATCATTCACTCCAGACATAAACTTACTCATTCAGGATCTGCTATCTGCCACCATATGAGGAGAATATCTAGCTAATTGAGTAAACTTAAGAGAATACTATTTCACTGTCATATTACCCTGCTTACTCTTTCACTATCATATTTCCCTACTTCAGATTAATAAACTCTAACACCTTAGCTTCTGTCAGCTCTAGGGGAAAGAATCTATCTAGAAAAGAAGTGGAAAACTCCTCCCACTCTATGGGCCCTGCATCTACTGCCCTCTCTACTTTTCACTATTTCAACCAAGTGTGAGCCATATCCTACAACAGATATGTAGCTAACTCAGCACTCTCACTAGCTATCACCCCTATAATATCTATAACCTTCTGCACCTGATCAAGGAATTCTTGAGGGTCTTCATCTGACTTAGACCCTGTGAAAGACGGAGGGTTCATTTAGGTGAAGTCCTAAATTATGGCTGCTGCAGTATTGGCCATAAGGTTGGCCAGAACGACAACTAGATATTCATTCTGAGCAGCAACTGAATGAGCTAGAGTGGTGAAAGCTTCTCTAAACTCAGTGTGGGAGACATGCTCACCCAAAGGATTTGGTTGATCGGGTTGAGTAGCTGACTGATCTCCCATTCCTCTTCCCTAAGTCCTCTTTGGAGGAAATTTCTATAGATATAAAAGAAACTTGGATTAAAAAGATACTTTATCTAGAGCTCATGCTCACTCACACGATATGAATACTGAAAGAAGGGAAATAATTCCTAAAACTTCTCGTAGCCCTCTATCCATAAGTGTAGCACGCTATACACCCATACATAAGACACTACTAGGTGTGGCTTTCAGACTTCCTAGGCCATTGTTGAACCTTAGGCTCTGATACCAAGTTTGTAATGCCCCGAGTCTGTACCTCGGATACTATACGGTGCTCATAATCCCAAAGGACCACAAGTTAACCCATGACTGATAGTTACTACAATAACTGAGTAATAATGCGTTATAATATAGACTAATGAGATGAAATGCCATAAGGTTCAAATAACTGTAACAAAACTAAGATAAGGTATCTCAATGCCAAAATTTAACAATTGTCTAAACATCTAGTCTAAAAAACTCTTGCTAAATAGTCTGAACTGTGCAGTAAATAGGACAATACCCTAACTAACTTCATCTACTGAAATGCTGAATGTAATAAGATAATGAAATAAAAAGATATCCTCGAATAATGAGGACTCACTGCTAGTATACTGCTGCTGGCTGAATCTGAATCTACCTACACATGATCGGGAACTTGAGCATCCAAACCTATGGTATAAAACACCATAGCGCAATGAAAAAGTTTGTGTCAGTACATGTGAATATACTGGTATGAAAAGTGAGGTAGGCTGAATGCAAGGGTTCACATGTATGAACTATAACTGACTAAATAACATAAAAATGGCTGAGTGAGAAATATATGCATGAACACATAAACTGTAACTGAAGTCATAATAATAGTAAATACTGAGTTTACTAGTAACATGGATTACTGATAATTGATGTACTGATAACTGATATATTGTTACTGAGTGACTGTTTTTGATAGTCCTGACTCTGATGAAACTAGCTGAGTTCCGTACTGAGATGAATAACTGTATCTGACAGTCCTAAAAAATGAAGAACTAACTAAGTTCTTTACTGATGACTGAGACTGAGACTGTGGGAAGTAATCATCTAACCGACATACCCTTTTTTAACTTATTTAGGGTCCTACCTGTAACCCCATTTAGAAGGGTGTCAATACCGTGCCATGGGTAAGGAAAATTTGAGAGTTACCCTCATCTGTTAAGTACTCTAATGAGAATGGTGGAACCCTCAATTGATAATTTAAGTCACCTCATCAACCCTCATCTGGCAAGTTTGATGCCTCAACCTATGTTGGCTACGTAGTTTTGGAACACAAGGACTGCTTCCAAGGATCCACCCTCTATTGGCAGGTAAGTCTTCATAACTGGATTCACTCGGTACTGAATCCTACTCCCAACTGAATAGACACTGAACTGAGTATACTGGACTAAACTGGACTGAGTTTACTGAGTCTCGCTGACTGACGGAACACTGCTGAGTTTATCCTGAATTTGGAGACTGGCTAAAAGTACTATTAATCATGACATGACTGAGATGGATTCTATAAATGGCACTGGCTCTAGGCACACAGTTAATTTGTCGGGTATTAAATACTTCCAAGACTCGATAGCATGAATACAATAAGACATGACAATTCTTGAATACTTGACAATAGTCAACAACTCATAATACAATTTATAAGGCATTTCATCAAGCACTTGAAAGTCATGAACTTGCACATAAATAGGAATGCATGCTAACATGTCATAATTTCATTAAACTAATCTCATGAACATTCTATCAAACACTTACAAGGCATAGCTTTATACTTGGGCATAAACAACAATGCTACTACATCATAACTACCATAGTAATTCATAATTCAGGGGTTTCTACCTAAGAGAATCAAAATTCAACTTACATGCCACAATAATATCAAGAAATACATTAAAGATTTCAACTTGAAATGCATAGCATAACATCAACATGATTACATTCAAACCCACAACATGGTCATCAAAACTTATGTTTTTAAAAGAGGTTTCTTGAACTCCAAGGGTGGAAGGGACCCTTGGATGAACACTTTACATACCTTATTTCTTGAATTTGGAAAGATTTATGGTGAAATCTCTTTGATTTGATTCTTGGATTGATAGCCCTAGGGTTTTGTTCTTAAGGATTTTATGAATAATGATTGTATTATGCCTCTAAAGGGGCTAAAATTCATGTTATGGGGGCTGAAGGGAATGGGAAAAAGACCCAATTACCCCTTGAGATGCAGCTTTTAAATGATTGAAAAATTAGGTTACTGACGCGTAGGTTGATGCGGCACGTCGATGGCATCGACTTGATATCCAACGCATCGTACTAAGTTAGCTTTGACTCACTGGAATTTGATGCTGGTAGCTGGGAAAAATATTAACCAACGCGATAGTTGACGCGACGTACCAAGATCGCATTGGTTCACTATTTTTGGATTCCAAAGGAGGTTCAAACGAAGTCCAAAAAATCCAAAACTTGTACGGGTTCACCTATTGACCTTCCTGATCATGAATTAACTCAAATATAGACATTTAAAGAATATTAAGATCACGAAGTAAAAGCGCCAACTTTCAAAGGCTAAAAATATAACTAAGTCAAAATACTTAGCTAAATATTCTAAGTCTGGCGCCCTTGACATGCTTAAAGGACTGAATTAAGCTAGAAATTTTGTGGGGTCTTACACCTGACCACCAAAGTGGATGTCTCTTAAGTGACATCCTATTTTATTTAGGAGTTAGGTCCATGTTGGGGATCACTTTAGCGGTCCTATGTCGTTTTAGAGGTGATTGCTTAAACGATCAAGTTACCTCTTAAGCAACACCAAGAAGAGCATTTATTTCATCTCTTCACATATTTTTTTTCTTATTTTTCAAAAGTCCTAAGAGCATTAAAGCCCTAGAGAGTGTGAAAAATGTAGAGATTGATCCCTAAATGATCTTGGGGTGTTGGAGTTGAGCCATAGCACACACGAAAGTGTACTTGGTCTTACCAAGTAATATAGTGGCCTTAAATAAATCGAATATTGATCCCTTAGAGACTTGTTTTAACAACTATACAATTCTAGTTCACTATTGAGATTTATTAGTGCAAGCATAATTATGAGAGTTTGACAGTTATAGATTAAAAGTAAAGTAAATAATGTAGTAAAGTAAGGATCTTGGACAAGCAATGGGGAGAAATACAAGGTTAAGGCACTACGAACAATCATACTAAGCTATTGAAATTCATGAGTTAAGTTACTTATCTTGGATGATGATTGTCGGTGTTGATATAATGATCATGGTCTCTCGAGTGTATAATCTTCTACCTAACTTAGACCTACAACTACATCGTTGCGCGGGGATGTGAGAACTAAGCTAAACGAATATATAATTCATCCCGTAATGAACCAAATAGGTCACTTAGGTATATCTCTACCCTAAATGGAAATTATAACTTCATTTTGCAGAATATTATACACCTATTCTATTTACCCCCATGTTCTATCCTCTTGTTCCTTCATCGGGCTCATAAGATGACAATAGATGTATTTTAAGGTTAGCTACTCCTTATAATAGTGATAATAAGGATAAATAAATAATAAAATATGATTAAAAAAAAAAAATCAATTCAAAGCAATAGTACTCATGTTCTTGGCCTTAACCCCGAAAAGGGGCTTTTAGCCACTCATGGACATAACCGTAATCACTATAGATGAATACATGATAAAATCCATCAGCAAACTAAAGTAAAGAAATAAAATCCCTAATTGAAGTGTTAAAATCCTCCCTCCAATTTTCCAAGTCGTCCAAGGTGTTTTGCATCAAGTTCAACTGTTCTATTTATAGGAGGACAATTCTTGTCGATCTTGACATGAGTCTGCGTAACCCACTTATTGCGGTACCTAGGGAGTGCGATGCACCCTTATAGTGGAGAAACAGTTATTTTTGTCCCTTAGGAATCATCCTATGTGTATAACAGTCCCATTATTACTGGATTGGGTCCACAACGCACCATGAACATCCAAGGTGTCTATTTTACATCAAATCTTGTCCCGTGCTTTGGTCCATCCATTCTAAGACGTGTGGTTCTATTTACATTTGATTTACAGATTGTGTAGAATCCATATATCATAATAATAAACTCACAAAGAATCCTATTACATCAAACACCACGAATTAGAGTTCAAAATAACACAACATTCAAGACAGTGAACTAGAAACTTAAGCTAAGAATACTAGTTTTGCCCCTTTTGATCTTAAACTTGGTTTTGACTCTTAGATTGTTTCAATTGAACCTCAAACACTATAAAAAGGTTTTTAAACACATAATTACACAATAATACCATTATTAACTCATCTTACACACTAGAATTCATCAAAATCCTAGAACAACACCTGGCTCAAGCTAGTAACACTAGTTTTCTCATTTGAACTCTAAGTGACCAATTTTAGTCTAACTTGTTTAAAAACACCTTAAACATTGTAATCAAGTACTTTAACACTTATATTATCATTTATATAATTATTAACACATTAATCACACAAGAAGTCCTCAAAACAAAGCTAAATAAGCCAGGATTACAACTCTGAGGTGCATAAATCCACCTCAGATCATCACCCCACAATTAAAGCCTTGTTCATCCTCGAAAAACTCTTTACTATAAGAATCATAATTAAAGAATACTCAACACTTCTACTACAAGAAAGACACTCAATCTAGTACTACAATGACTACACAGAATGCAAGTCCTTATGCTAAGCATGTTATACAGAATTGAAAGTTCAATAACACTACTCTAAAACATCCTAACCTCAAGAATTGACTCACCAAATTGGCAAACTCATACATATTTCTCAATCAAAGAAATCATACAAATCACCCAACTATCAGCAAACTTGTGCCCAAACCACAAGAGAGTTACCTATAACCACTCACTTAGATGCAATTTATCACAGAATGGGTATAAGAATTAACTTTCACTCCCTCTCACAAAGAATTTCACAAGGTACACAATATGAACTAAAGTTTTGACCTTAGTGATTACTCTAACTAATATTAGAATGACAAAGCTATGATCAAATAGGTCTTTAAGGGTTGTAATATAGGCTAAGGGAAGGGTAAGAACTATTTTGTCCAAGAATAGTGACTATCTTCCCTAAGTTCTTTAATACATCACACATTTCATTCAATTCACCTCTAATAACCAATTTCCACCACTTATGTCTACCCATATCTTTTATTTTGTCTCATCTTATTAAGCTTACTCACATACAAAATGGGAGGGAGTATTATCTATTAATACATGATTAAATTTTTTAGCATAAATTTCTCTCACTCCCAACATTAACATATCAATTATACACACCAATAACTATTACTTTGGGGCTTCAATTTCACCTTTTCCTACTTGAATTTCAAACTCCTTAACTCAATTGAATTTCAACCAAAGCTCTTAGGAGCATTGGATCAAATTACTAACGATCAAAAAAGGGATTAGGCTACATATTAGGTTCCCAAAGAAAATAATTTAAAATCTCAATGGGGTTAACTAGGATTATGCACAAGAAAAGGTAAAAGAAGGTATGAAACATGATTGTTATAGAAATGTCTCTATCATCTCCTAAAACCACACTCTTTATTTCGCTTTACATACACACCAGGAAATTTCTAGATATCAAGCATAACAAGGAATACACAACAACCTTACATCACACATGGCACATGCTCAACTCAAGTAGGATCATCATAGAGACTCAACCAAACAATAGCATAAACTTAAAAAATTAAGCCAATAAGTACAAGAGTCATAAACTAGAGCCTACGAGTCTAAAAAGTAGTAATTCGTACCATCAACATGATCTTTACATTCAAAAACATTTGCATCATGCAATCACATATAGCACCAAGAAGAACATCTTACTTATTCTAGCACAGAAAAAAATAATTCAAAGTTACTCCTAAAATAAGAATTTCCCCACCCTATACTTAAAAATCTACTTTGTTCCCAAAGTATACTTTAAAGTAGCGATAGATATAATCTATGAGGCTTATAGGCCTACCTAGTAGTAGCTTTATACATAAAGAGGGTCCAGGGACGCCACACTCGGTCTTTGCTATGCTTTTTAGCTCAGGTTTTTGATACTCAGACTTCCCATCAACCTGTGACTCAACAAAAATAAAAACTAGTGAAGTAAAAACTAAAAATACAAAAAGTAAATACCTACCTTAACTTGGGTTTCCTCTCATACAGTGCCTGATTTAGTTTCGGGCATGACCCACATTAACTTTTCTCTCCACCTTAAGGATATGAATTTCATCCTTAACCTAACATTAATCTTTTAGCTTCACTCATAGGGTGGTGTTACAAATATAAAGAAACCTAGTAATGGATAGTGCATGGTAAACCACTCAGCCTTGAAGTGAGGCATGTTTTTGTGTTGCTTGTCTGGTGCCAATTTAAGAATATCAAATTCTTGTTCCTCATCTTCGCACTCTTCTACTACTTTAGATGACTTCACAATAATGTCATCATCTAAACATAATGTATAAAAGTTCTTTGAATGAGGCCCAACCAATCCCACTTCTAAATTTACATCATCCACAACACACTCACTCCTGTTCACCTTTTCAATGTTAGTCTCAAGAAAAAGCTGACTATTGAATAGCTAAGATTCTTGTGTCTTTTCCACAGATTGTATACTATCCTTATCATATTATAAGGGTCCTAACCATGTGATTCCATCAAAATCTATAAAAAAAGGCTCTCAAAGGGGTCCCCCACAAAAATAACAAGAATGATCATCAGTCAAAAAACATTTATCCCAAGATGACATATCGAGAAGAATGAAAGAAAAAGTAAAAGAAACAAAAAAAATACTAAACTATGTACAACTCAATATATAAAAACGTAAAACAAGATAATTGCCTATTTACATGTCCCCATCAATGACGCCAAAAACTTGTTGTGCCCAAGCGAATACACAAGTGTACGTGGTCTCACCAGGTAATATAGTGTCCTTAAATAAAGCCGAATATTGATCCCTCAGAGACTTTTTTAAAAACTATCCAATTCCAGTTAACTATTGATATTTAAAGTAACTAATGCAGTAAAGTAAAGATCTTAGACAATCAATGGGGAGAAACCCAGGGTTAAGGCACTACGAACAATCATATTAAGCTATTTAAATTCATTGGTTAAGTTACATAGCTTGGTTGATAATTCATGGGGTTTCTATTATGATCATGGTCTCTTGAGCATCTAATCTTCTATCTAACTTAGACCCACAACTATATCGTTGAGCGAAAATGCAAGAACTAAGATAAACGCATTTATATTTCATCCTGTAATGAAAAAAATAGGTCACATAGGTATATCGCTATCCTACATATAAATGATAACTTCATTTTGTAGAATATTATGATCCTATTCTATTTACCCCCATGTTCTATCCCTGTGTTCCTCCTCTCGGGCTCACAAGAGGACAATAGATGTACTCTAAGGTTAGATACTCCTAAAAATAGCTATAATAAGGATAAATAAATAACCAAATATGATAAACAATCAAAACCAAATCAATTCAAGTCAATAGTACTCATGTTCTTTGCCTTAACCCCAAAAAAGGGCTTTTAGCCGCTCATGGACATAATCATAATCACATTAGATGAATAAATGATAAAAACCATAAACAAACTGAATTAAAGAAATAGGAACCCCATTTGAAGTGTTTTTCAACCTCCATCCAAGTTTCCAAGTCGTCCAAGGTGTTTTGCATCAAGTTTAAGTGTCCTATTTAATATTTACAGGACAATTCTTGCCGATTTTGATTTGGGTCCACATTGCGCCACTTATAGCGTTGACTAGGGTACACAACATGCCCTACAAGAAGATACACAGTTATTTTGGTCCTTTAAGAATATCACTATGTGTAGAATAGACCCATTAGCAGTGGGTTGGGTCAGGTGCGCCATGTACATCCAAGGTGTCCATTTTACGTCAAATCTTGTCCCGTGCTTTTTTCCATCCATTACGAGCCTTGTGGTGTTGTTTCCACTTGATTTCCAGATTTTTTATCATCCATATATCAACATAATCAACTCACAAAGCATCCTATAACATCAAACACCACGAATTAGAGTTCAAAACAACACAACGTCCAAGATGGCAAACTAGAAACTTAAGCTAAGAATACTAATTTTGCATCTTTTGATCTTAAAATTGGTTTTGACTCTTGGCTTGTTTAAATTGAACCTCAAAAACTAAAAAAAAATTCCACACATAATTAATCAATAATACCACTAGAAACTTATCACACACACTAGAATTCATTGAAATCAACTAGAACAACACCTAACTCAAGTTTGTAACACTAATTTTCTCATTTGAATTCTAAGTGACCAATTTTAGTCCTAAATTGTTTGTAAACACCTTAAACAGTGTAATAAAGAAATTTAACACTTCGATGCTCATTTATATCACTATTAACACATTAAGCATACAAAAAGTCCTCAAAACAAAGCTAAATAGGCATGGATTACAACTATGAGGTGCATAAATCCACTTTAGATTAGTTGGTGAGCTAAAAATAGTTATTTCCTCGTTGTAATCCTTGTAAGTTTCCATCTATTTCAGGATTTAATTTCCTAAATTTGTCATAAATCCCTATTATCTTGAAGGTTTTATTTTGGCATTGTTTGAGCTCAAAATTTGCTCATTCTTGAGAGTAAATGATCATTGAACATACAGGGGCATGTTAATAGTTTCAAATGTGCAATTCCACAAGCAGGATTGACATGGGATTTTGAATTTATTTTGACCCAAAGCATAACATGAAATATGGGTATCATTAATACATAGATCATTGTATTGATAGCTTGGCATCATGTAGAGTTTTTTCGAAAGGGGAAATCTCTAATTTAGTAGATTTTATCAGGCTTTCATTGGATTCCAGGTAGGCTAGGCTTACTCTTCTCCTAGATTGACCTTAATTACAGTGTCGATGTAATATTATATTAGTTTTGGGTTGGTAATTACAAATTTCTGGTATATTTAACAAATATAAATTATTTAGCCTGTTAGCGAATCATAATTAGGTGTATTTGACTTAAATACCTATTCTGTAGGTTGAATTGATATATTTGGATGCAATGAGGCTTATTTAGAACTTTTTAGTGAGATTTTTAAAGATTAGCCTGGTTTGGGGGTAGTAATTACCTTAGAACAAACTTTTGAGGTTAAAGGTAGGACCCTTTGGCCCTTTTTAGGTTGAGATGATAATTAGCTTCTTATAGTCTCAAAAGGCCTTCTTATGCTATCTTATCTATATTCTTGAGGGGGGTAAGGATTTGGGCATATTATGACTTATTCTAGGCTTGTACTTGGGAGATATTAAGACCGATTCATGTCCGACAAGTTATGGTATTAAGACTGGTTCTATTCAGTATATATGATGACTTTGCATTCGATTCAAATTTGATATTCATGATATTATTTTCAATTTAAGTCCAATATGTGAGACACTATTTTTTATTCGCGTTTGACATTTAAAGGTTTCTTATGATGGTTATGGAATCGATTTAAGTCTGGTCTGTATGGTATGGAAAGATCCACAATTACAATTTTGAGATTCTGATGTTTGGGATGCTTACTATCATTACTCCTTCTTAATTGCATCCACCTGGCATATGGGAGCCTTGCATTGGATTATTTATTTTTGTTTGTATCTATTGGGCTTATGGGGGCCCAATTATGTTTTAGATAGTTATGTTCTCATAGTATTATTTATTCAGTTGTTTACTTTTAATATTTGGAGAATTAATCCATGTTTCCCTTTTTCCTTGACTTATTTATTATCTCCCATCTTATTACATTTATATTATGATTTAGCTCCACCGACTGATGATGCCTACTAAGTGCCCATTACTTTAGTACTCATACTATATTTTTACATCCTTTTCTAGTGCAAATTTGAGTACGATTTGCCACCTTTGGTGTTGTGTTAGTGTCGGTCAGAGTTTAGAGATAAAGTGATCTTTTGGAGTTGGAGCTAACTTTGTCTCCTTTTTCTATTATGGATCATCTTTCTATTAAAAATACTAATTTTCTAGAGGCTTTTGTACTAACTTTTCTAGGTCGTGGATTTTTTTTACTGTTTTTCTTATTTATCTTCATTAATGTTATTATCATCATATTTTATGACTAGTAACCTAATTACTTGTATGATTCTGGCATTTATGCCATTTTCCACCAACTAGCCCATTACTTGTCATTCTGAGCTATGGTTTGACTTACCTATTGGAGGGGTAAAGTAGGTGCTATCATGACTCATGAAATTGGGTCGTGACAAATTGGTATTAGAGCCTAGGTTCACAAGTATTGTTGGTTCCAAAAAAATGTCTAGTAGAGTCCCACGAACATGAATAATAATGTTTATTTCTTATCTTCAGGAGGTGATAGGACATTCTTTAGAGATCTTTACTTTCTTCACTCATTTCATTCTATGATTCTATGGTGGTTTCCAAGATTATTTTGGTTTCACTCTTTCGAAAATGGCTACGATACGAGCTATACTATAGGAAACGAGGACCCCTAGTCTGCGACTAAGGATCCTATAAAATAACGTGGATAACCTAAAGGTTGGGGTTAGATGAGAGCTACATACCTCGCTAGATATTTGAATTAGAATCCTTCACCAGACCCTATTCTTCCTCCCATATGAGAGATTTTTCTACCACAGCTAGTAGTGGACAAAGGGCCAGCCTAGGCTCCATTAGGGTTTATTTCTTTATCATTGCTCAGAGACGCTTTTTATATATTAGGTTTGGTTTTTTATGCACCATATAATGGTGCTAATCTACAAATCAAAGTGGTATAGAGGAAGTTGAAAGCATATAACAGCGCCCCCAGAGTTGAAATCCCTCCAATATTAGTAGTTGCTCAGTAGGTAGTTGCCCAACCTGCTATGTCTATTGAGGAGTAGAATATGTTAGGTATATTTCTTAGATTGAATCTACCTAGGTTTTTTAGGGCACCGAGAGGGAATGCTTTGAGTTGTTGACTACTTGTAAGTATAGGCTCCATAATTTTGGCCTAATAGAGACTTGCAGTGTTGACTACATGACCTTTTAGTTGGACTTAGTAGCTAGACATTAGAGGAGAGGTTGTCTTGATTCCAAGACAATTGGATCTATTCCATTGACGTAAACTCAATTTTTGAGAATTGCTTAAAGAACTACATTCCTTGTAGCCTTAGAGAGAGTCCAAGAGATCATTTTTTGAGATTAAAGCAGGGTTCTATGACTATCCTAGAGTATGAGGCTTGATTTTATAGTTATCTAGGACTGATACCACTATTTTATCGATCGATTATGAGCATATTTGATATATTATAGGATTGAGACTTTTTTCATAAGCCTATATAGAGTTTGATTTCCACTGGCGGGTGTTTTATTGAGGTCTTTTATTATTCTCAAACCATAAAGGAGTGCATCATAAGGCCTAAGGAGGCAATGATAAGAGATCGCATTAAAAGGGTAGTATCACTGAATTTAGAGTGGCTCATGATTTAGGGGCAGAGGTTCTCATGGTAGGTACCCTTCATGTCTGTCTTATTATCATCTGGGTTAGTCTAGTAAGCTTGTTCATATGGCACTTCATCTTACTAATAGGGGTCAGCCCAGCTACGGGGATCGTCCTAGCCAAAGTAGTGATAAGCCTTCAAGAGAGGCATGTTCTGGATTTTCTAGGTGAGGTAACTATTTTGAGTTATCCAATTCTTATAGATATAGTACAGCTCCTGGGGTATGCTATGACTATGGCGCCTTTGTTCATTTCTCTAGAGAATGTCCCTGGCGTGGGGCAATTATACCTGTAGTGCAAAGTGTTTTTTCGATTAGGTAAGTGCCACCCCCAGCTAGAGGTTGTAAGCAAGGTCATTGAGGTAGTCCTCAGTGTTCTCATACAGGTCCTTAGGCAGGTAAGATAGGTGATCGGCCAGGTGCCTAGATTGGTGGTGGGCGAGGTCATTTGTATGTTGTGTATAGTATATTGGAGGTGGAGTATTTAGATATTATTATTATAGGAATGATCTCAGTGTGCCATCTATCAGCTTTTTCTTTATTTGATTTGGGATCCACTTATTCATATGTGTGTGCAAATTATGCACTGTAATTAGAGTTATCTTAGGATTTTTTATCCATACCCTTATATGTATCTACTCCCATGGGTGATTCTTTAGTAGTGAATTGACTTTATAGATCATGTGTTGTGACCATTCAAGAGCTTGGTACTCAAGTTGATCTTATTGTATTAGATTAGTGGACTTTGATGTGATTCTAGTCATGGAATGGTGTCCCCCTATCATGCAATCTTGGATTATTTTTCCAAGACTTTTACCTTAGTTAAGCCTGACATACCTTCGATGGTGTGGCATAGATCTATTAGTTGTGCACTGATGGGGATTATCTCTTATGTTTGAGCTAGGAGACTTATATAGTTGGGATGCGAGTCTTATCTTTATTATATTTATGATGTTAGTGTAGAGAATCCTGCGCTTGACTTTGTTTCTATAGTCAGTGATTTTCTTGATATTTTTCCTGCCAATCTACTTGATCTTTCTCCTATGCATGATATTAAGTTTATTATTAATCTTGAGTCGGTAAACTGGCCTATTTCTATGACACCTTACCAGATGGCTCCTACTGAGCTTAAGGAGCTAAATTATCAACTTCAGGATCTTTTGGGTAAGGATTTTTTTAGGTTGAGTGTGTCGCCTTGGGTGCTACTATCTTATTCATGAAGAAAAATAATGTTTCCTTGCATATGTGTATTGATTACAGATAAATAAATGAGGTAACAGTGAAGAATAGGTAATATATGCCTTGTATTGATGATTTGTTTGACTAGCTTCATGGAGCAGTAATGTTCTCTAAGATCAACTAGATATTTGTTTACCATCAATTGAGGATTTGAGTTGAGGACATCCCAAAAATAGCCTTCAGGCTTGCTATAGCCATGATAAGTTCCTGGTAATGTCTTTTGGGTTGACCAATTCCCCAACGACGTTCATGGATTGGATGAACCGCGTGGTCAAACCTCATTTGGACTCCTTCATGATTGTGCTCATCGATGACATTCTTGTGTATTCGAGGAGTAGGGTAAAGCATATATAGTATTTGAGGATTCTTCTCTAGACTTTTAGAGATCATAGACCTTTTTCCAAATTCTCAAAATGGGAGTTTTAGATTGATTTAGTTATATTCCTAGGGCATCTGGTGTCTAAGGATGGGATTATAGTTGATCCGTCAGAGATTGAGGCTATTTGAGATATTTGTTCAGACCTACATCTCTATCTGAGAATGTAGCTTTACTGGTTTGGTAGGTTACTACAAGCATTTTTTTAAGGGTTTTTCCACTATTACAATATGGATGATCGAATTGATCTAGAAAGAGGTTTCTTTCTAGTTGTCTGAGGAGTGTAAGTCAAGATTTTAGAAGCTCAAGGGTTTTCTCACTCCAGCTTCTATATTGTCTCTTCCTATTGAAGGCAAGAAATTTACTGTATATTGTGATGTTTTTTATGTTGGTTTGAGTTGCGTGCTGATTCAGTAGGCCGAGTTATTGTTTATGCGTTAAGGCATCTTAAGTTGAATAATCACAACTTACCCACTCATGGTTTAAAGTTGGCGGTGGTAGTTTTTGTGCTTAAGATTTTGAGACATTATTTGTATGCCGTTCATTGTTACATCTACATTGATTATCATAGTATTTACATCTTATGACTTAGAGAAAGCTTAATTCTAGATAGTGCAGATGTATGAAATTGTTGAAAGAATATGATATCTCTATTCTATACCATTCGCGCAAGACAAATATAGTTGCGAATGCCTTAAGTTGAATGGTGGTGAGTATGGGTAGCTTGACTTCTATTTTGTTTTTTGAGAGGTCATTGAACTGGTACATCCCGTCCTTAGCCAAATTGATGGTGTGACTTGCTATTTTAGACTACCTAAGGATCCTTGCTATTGGTGAGTTTGGGTCTACCTTATTTGAGCAAATTCAGAGTCATCAATTTAAGAACAGTGAACTTTGTTCCATTTATGATCAGGTGCTAAAGGGTGAGTGGAGGAACACTACCATAGATTATGAGGATATTTTGAGATATGATGGCGCATTTGTGTTCTGAGGGTTGTGACTTGATTTAGCTAATATTGTGCGAGGCTCACAGCACTAGATACTCTGTTCACCCTAGGATATCTAAGACATATAGGGATTTGAGGCAACATTACGGGTGGAGATATAGTGAACTTTGTAGCTCGTTTCCTATATTAATAATAGCTGAAGGCTAAGCATTAGAGTCCTGCTAGCCTGATTCAAAGATTTTCCATTTCATAGTAAAAGGGTGCGCCGATCACCATGGACTTTATTAGTAGGTTGCTTCGTACCTTTCGTGGATTCGATGACATTTGGGTCATTTTAGATCAATTGACTGAATCAACAAATTTCCCTCCTATTTAGATGTCTTTCAGCATCGATAGGCTCTCCTATATCTATGTTTATGAGATAGTTCTCCTGCATGGAGTACTCATATCTATTATTTCAAACAAGTGGTCGATATTTACTTCTAACTTCTAGAGGGGTTTTAAGGAGGAGTTGGATACTTAGGTGGATCTTAGCACAGTTTTTCACCCTCAAACTGAATGGCAGTTCGAGTGGACTATTCAGATGTATAAGGATATGTTCCAAGCCTATGTTATGGATTTTGAGTTAGTGGGAGCATCACTTAGAAATAGCGGAGTTTGCATATAAGAATAACTACCATTAGAGTATTAAGATGGCACCATTTGAGGAACTATATAGTAGGCATTGTCGAGCTCTGATAGGGTGGTTTGAAACCTCTGAGGTTAGATGTAATGCCCTTAAAATGGGTCCCGAGACTTCACACGGTAATCAAGACTATGTGTAGCCTCAATCTAACCCTGTAAGCCTTCTACTAAATTTGTAACTCACAATGGGGAAATATAAACATATAATCAATATGGAAATATGTCTGATCTAAGCTGAAATTATCTAAACATAATATCTAAAATTATTAGACTCAAAAGCCTGGTAAATCAATACTGGAAATCTAAATTATGTGTAGCAGTATGACAAGCCTCTACTACTAACAACTAGAAAGACACTGGGACAAACCCCCAGCTGACTCAAACTGACTGAAAATACTAAATCAACTACTCTAATAAGTTGAAAAACTGAATAACTGGGTCCCCGAACTATGAGGACTCACCAACTTTCCGGATGTAGAAAGAGATGCTCGAAATCACTCACGATGCTGAAACTAAGCACCTGAACCCACATTATTAAATAATGTAGCACATAGACATATATGTGGATCAGTACTTCTAGAATGTACTGAGCATATATGGGTGAATGCATAAGTAAAATAGTGAGGGGCTATATCATTTTTCTCATAAACAATGCATGCTAAGTAATAATAGCTAACTTAGGTTTGAGTAATTGAAATCTGTAATCATAAATCATGAATGATAAAAGATACTATATGAATGTTGTGAGCCACCACACTTAGTTCTAAATCTTTACTTGAAATCTGTTTTCAAATCACACATGCGAAGTGTAAAAGGACTCACCTCTGTATCTATAAACTGAAAGCTGAAATCTAGTAGCTAATGTCTTATGTAAAATAGTATCTGAATAAAATCATGAGTCTTTATACTTAGTTTCTAAAAGCTTTACTATTATTCTTTTCTATTAGGATTATTCTTTTCTGTAGGGAGGTTCTTCTAACCGACATACACTATGTGAGCTATCATAATGTCCAACATCTAGTTCTTTATGGGAAAGCCTCATGTTGGGGAGAGGTGTCATACTCTTGCTAAGGAATATAGCCTAAGATAAGTGATCACATCTGTAACTGTCATCCATATAGAAATGGGAATAATCTGATAATCTGAACCTACGATGGCTCATAGTTCTGGGGTATGAGACCATATCCAACTAATGCTAAATACTACTCCCTTTAATCTGTATGCTCATTCTGTAGGAAATCAACTTTAAAACTAGTATAAGGGTTATAATGATAACCAATCATGTATCTGTTCACTAATAAAATTATAAAGTCGATTCTATATCTAAGATGAGGATCAAAATATCAAATCTTGTTCAAAATCTGAATAAAATTAATTATGGGATGCTTAAAAGCATAATCTTCTTGTAATATCAACATTCAAACTAGGGCTTGATAACCCATGCATCAATTTCATGTCAGATCATCATAAAGTTCATGCTAACTAATGAAAATCTTGATAATTCAATTCTAAATCTGAAAAATAATGTCACGCACATAAAAATATAAAAGTAGACATGCAACTCAACATCTAAATCACTTGTAATATCATAATCTTAAAATAGTGATGAGTGGGTATAAACCCTAAACTGAAATTCATATAATTTCATGAAAAATTCAACTTTAAAACTAATTTTGGGCATAAGGATGAAAGGATTATCCTTGTTCATAATCCCCCATACCTTAATTGATGAATAGATAAAGAAGCTTGAACTTTGAGTTCCTATTTGTGCTCTTGGAGATTGTTTCTTGAAGATTTTGAATTTTGGATTATCTTTGGGGACTTGGGAAATAACTAGCTTACCCTTTGGATAATTAAGTTCGGAATTGGAAATCCTGATTTTGCACTCCACCGCTATGAGGCACCATTGTGGTGGCTCACTAGAAAAAAAAGACGTGTGCCATTTTGCACTCTAGCGTGATGCGGTGCTATCGCGTTGCGTCACTGAAAAGGATGAGTGCAAAATTGTACTCCACTACGAAGCGGTGTCTATTCTATTGAGAATTTTAGAGCAATACTAGCAAATCACGGTGAGCTACTAGAAAGGGATGAGTGGGATTTTAGACATCACAGTGATGCAGTATAATTGCGGTGCTTCATTGGAAAATGAACAATTGTGAATCTGCACTTCACTGCGATGTGGTGCTATCGCAGTGAACTACTACTTTTCACTAAAAGTGCCATAACTTCTCACCAAGTATCAAATTTAGGAAAAATTGATATCGTTGGAAAGTTGATTCAATTATCTACAATTTGGTGGGTCTAGAGCTGGAAAATTATACACGTATCATGAGTTATTCATTTTTAAAGTTGACCCTTAACACACTAGGAGCTAAATGGGACTAAGAAAAGTATGGGGTATTACGTTAGACCTCGTGTTTTTCACGGCCCGAGGCTACCCCCTAGTCGCGACAATGGTGCTTATGGACATAAATAACCACAAGCTAACCCATGGAGTAGTACCTACTATGAGCACTGAAGAAAATAGTAATACATCACATGTGTGGAAGGTAAGCTGTTAAAATACTATAAAACTAGGTACTGAAATATGTATCAAAACATATCTTAAAATATCTGATGGAATACTAAAAACTAACTATCTATCTGAAAATAATTGATAACACTGAAATGACTAACTGACTGCCAAAATGATTGTCTGAAAGCTCTAAACATCATGAGAAGTTGATGGGACAGACCCCCAACTAACTCCAATTGGTTGAACATAAGAATTCACTGAAGTAACTGAAATAACAAATCATGTCCTCGATGGATAAGGACTCACCACTACTGTTGCTGAGTAACGCTGAAATATCTAAGAGCGGTTGGGAAACTATGCATCCAACCTTATGCTATAAGACAACATAACACAAAGAAAAGTATATGATCAGTACTTTAAATATACTAGTATATGATATAAGGATTGGCTGAAATGCATGAGGTATCTGAGCATAAATGCATGATCATGTAATATCTGAGAATGCAAGGCTAAGAATAAACATGTTTCTGAGATAATATGTACTCTAAAAGACTGTAAGCTATATAACTGAATAACTAAAAATCTATATACTTGATCAAGCAAACTTGAACTGAAATACACTAATTAGTGCACTGAGACTATGGAAGGTATCATGTAGCCAACATGTCCCAATTTGAGCTAATTGAGGTCCAACCAGTAACCCTAGTTATGAAGGTGTCAGTACCGTGCCAGGGTACTAATACCATCTTTGTGGATCCACTAAACTGATGTCCCGAATAACTAAGTAGTCACCTTCTACTGGTAGGTTCTCTCATGAGATATGTGTCAACCCTCGACTGGCAAGTGGACATCTCAAACTATGCTGGCTACTTAGTTGTAGAACTCAGGGACTACGACTAAAGGCCACACCCTATGCTGGAAGGTGAGCCCTTATCCTTGGGTTTGCTCGGTGCTAAATCCTACTTCCAAATGAACTGACACCGGTACTGAATTGAAATAAGTTTAATTAAACATTATTTCTAATAAGTGGTAGTGCTCATCATAATCATCAATATCTAAGTTAATAACAAGACTCATGGTTTCATTGAATTATTTCTTAAAAATTTGAAATCATGTAAAACACCTAGGTATTGGGTGTTCATAACCCACCAGCACTCAATGATTATAAAAAAATATGATATCAAACTGGAAATACTATAGTATAAAATTAGGGTCCAAAGACCCAAAGCATGGACATTTCATCAAACATGTAAGAATCATAAGCTTGAACATAGGAATGTCTTAAACATGAAGAAATAACATGATTACATTGCTAGATTCATAATTTGGATATTTATTCTTAAATCAATTGAATATGACATGGGAATTTCAATGCTTAAAACATGATATGATTCATTCTACTTGAAAACACTTGTAACCATAACTTGACATTGAATTAACAAGAGATTCATGGACTTATTTCATCTTGAACATGTGTAAACTCATAAAGTAAACCAAAAGAGGGTTTTTAGGCTCCATGGGTTAAAGGGACCCATGGATGCACATCCCACTTACCTGAAGTAAAAGCTTTAGGGAAACTTCTTTGAAGTTGTTCTTGACCTTGAGAAACCCTAGCTGCTTGGGGAAGATGAAGAAACCATTTTCTCTTGATTATATTTAGTAAATTGATGTTTAATGATGTAGATTGGGGACTTGGGACCTTTTCTACAATCCTTTGTGAAGCCAAAATGACATAGGTTTGGCTTTAACGGATTAGGGAATGACATAAAACCCCCTAGAAAAACATGCAGAAAATTGTGTTCCCAGTTGGTATGAGTCGACCGTACGACTCGTATGTTAGGGTATGACTAGACTACTGACTCATAAGCTTGGCAGATTTCAAAGAGCATGTATTAGTCTAGATACGAGTGGTACTTCCAGCTCGTAAAATGCCTATAGGATTTAGTAAATTTACTTGTAAGATGAATGTCCAACTTAGGGAACTAACACTGCTATCGATACGACTTCTCTCTATACGAGTTTTACCTTTGTATATGAATAGATACCCCTTTCTGTTATCCTAGACAGAACCTCAAGGGGTCACACTGATGTCCATATGGCTGGGTTCATATGACTCGTACCCCTCTTGATGACTCATAGGGTCAAGTCGTACTTGTAACAGAATGTTCAACATGCTATATTGACTTAGGTATGAGTCCAACATATGACATGTACACTGGGGTATGACCGAGGATTATGAGTCATATGCTGCACAAAGATCAGAAAATGTACGGGGTATTACAGTGGTACTGACTGATGTCCTATGGTTTCATAGAAATTTTAACCTTAAAACGATAAAAATATGTAAGTTACTTAGGTCTTTTTGTTAGATATGATGTGTTTTGTGTTGTTTTTTTTAGGAAATCAATTTTTGGAGTTAATATATAGAAAAAGAGTGAAATTTAAAGTTTTAGACCACATACATGGGCACCTATGGCCCGTATGTACTACCTACTAGGGGTAAGTGCTAGAGTATGTGTCAAAGAAGTTGAGAAATAAAGAATCAGAAGTAGAAAAAGTTGGCACTACTACCTATGGAGGTCACCTACGGTCCGTAGGTTCCAGAAGCTGTCTCAGAAGATCAAAAGTCTAGAGATTATTTAGAAGATCTTAAGGCATGTCACCTATGTTGAACCACCTACGGTCCGTAGGTGCCACCAACGGCATGTAGGTGGCCTAGTAAGTGGCTACCTACTTTAATTTTCCTCTTTTGTTTAGGAGTAATTTCATAGGGTTTCCTTGTACTATATATATACCCTTTTATCATTTTTTAGTTAGTTTACACATTCTTGATATTTACAAACATATATTTGATTCCAGAATTCAATTTTGATCTTGGGATTGTTTTGTTCTTGACTTAGGTTGATTAGACTTTGGTTTTTGTTTGTTCATCACTGTGACATTGATTTAATGCTTTCATACATGAATTACATTTGTTGTTTCTCAACGATTAGTAGCTAATTCCCTTAGCTAGGGTTATGGTAACCCTGGTGGAATAATAAAGTAGGGGAATTGTTCAATCCTTCAAGATTATTATTGTTTCATGCATTGTGGTTTTCTTTGCATGTATTGATTTTTTAACAATTGAAAATATTAGGATCCAACCAATATTTACTACGAACTTGAGAGGGAGGTAAATATTTAAAAAAGAAGACCACAACAGTGATTTGGAGTTAATTGTCGAAATAAGCTAATTAGCACTATCTACTTAAGACGATTAACTTTTAGCTAATCAACTTTATACCAAGATAAGATAGTTGAAACTGAGGTCCAAGGTAAGGGTTAGTAAGGTGACACTCTGAGATCGAGGGGAGATGAGTGAAATTCACTAAAGTTTGTTGAGAGGTAGTTCCTGATACATAACTTGCCAGATTCTACATGCACAACATTTTTATAGTTAGATTAAGCATAAGAATCCTACAAAGTTATAAGCCATAGGGAATACAATACTAGTGTTCATTTCTGACTATTTACAACCAAAGCTTTTTAGTTTGGTTACTACTTACAACAACAAATACCTAATTTACTTTTCTATACTACCCATGGATTTCAGCAAACTAAAGAGGTAATTCATGTATTTCTTATGGGTTTGACTCCAACTTGAGTTGGGTTTCTATATGTTGCATCAACTGCTTTAGCCTTGTTTGGAGGTGTAGCTTTTAGGAGATATTAAAATTTTACCCTATTGTGAAAAATAAATGGGTTAGCCTAGTTCAATGTATGCTAAAGAAGGGTGGAATCAATGTGGTTCCTAATGAAAAGAACAAACTTATGCCCATGAGAATAGTCACTGGTTGGAGAATTTGCATGGATTATCAAAAGATGAATACTTGGACCGAAGGACTATTTCCTTATCGCATTCATGGATCAGATACTTAATATACTAATTGGCGGGGGTTGGTATTGTTTTCTTGATGGGTACTCAGGATACAATTAGATAACTGTTTACCCTGAGGACCAAGAAAAGATAACTTTTACTTGCCTTTATGGGTCTTTTGCATTCATGAGAATGTCATTTGAATTATGCAATTCTCTTGTCACCTTTCAATGATGTGTGATGTCTATATTTTCTGATATTATGAAGGATATGATCGAGGTGTTCATGGATGATTTTTCAATAGTTGGGGACTCCTTTGATGATTGTTTGGCCCATCTGGCCAACACACAACAGAGATGTAAAGAGTGTAATTTGGTATTGAATTGGAAGAAGTGTTTGGTAAAATAAGATATCATTCTCGGGCACAAAATCTCAAAATGGTACATTGATGTGGACAAAGAAAAGATTAAGGTAATTAAAAGTTTCCACCACCAGTCTCAGTTAAAGGTATACGAAGCTTTTTGGGTCATGCAGGCTTTTAAAGACTTCTCTAAAATTGCAATCCTCTATGCAAGATTTTAGAGAAAAAGGCTAAATTTGTATTTGATGATACATGTCTCAAGGCCTTTAAGTTTCTTAAAGAGCAGTTGATCTCAGCTCCTATCATTATGTCCCATGATTAGTCTGCACCATTTAAGGTTATGTGCGATGTGATTAGAGTAGCTCTGGATACTATCCTGGATTAAAGGCAAAAGAAAATCCTTCATCTAATTCATCATACAAGCACGGCATTAAATCTCGTACAAAAAAACTACACAGTAACTGACCAAGAATTACTTGCAGTGATTTTTGCCTTTGAGAAGTTTCCATCCTATTTTATTGGGTCCAAAGTCTTAGTTCACAAAGACCATACAAATTTAAGGTACCTAATATAGACGAAACATGAAAAATCAAGGTTGATATGTTGAGTCTCTTGCTGCAAGAATTTGACATTGAAGTGAAAGGTTAGAAGGGTATAGAGAATCAGGTTGTTGGTCACTTATCTCACCTTTAAGAAGAGGCAATGCAGAAGTTAGGGGATAAGCTTGACATAGAAGATACTTTTCCAGATGAGCTGGTCTTGGCAGCAACTCAAGACATAATCCCCTAGTTTGCTAATTTTGCCAACTTTTTGGCAAGTGAGCTTATTTCAGAATACCTATTTATCCAACAGCATAAGAGATTTATGCATAAGGTGAGGAATTTCTTCTAGGATGAACCTTATCGTTTTTAAATTTATGTGAATGGTGTTATTTGAAGGTGTATCCTTGAGGTGGAAATGATGAGCATTCTTAAAGTTTGTTATTCATCACCAGTTGGGGGTCATTATGGTGGTACCTGCATAACCCACAGAATTCTGAAATGTGGGTTTTACTGGCCTACAATTTATAAGGATGTACGTAATTTTGCACAATCCTATGACAAATGTTACTATCATGGTACTATTTCAGGATGGGATTAACTCCCTATGACACCTATCTTAGTGTTGGAGTTGTTTGTGGTAGAAATAAAAAAGAAACCACAGCCACCTGAATGTGCAATAAAAGAGTAAAAAGGGAGAAATAAGGGTGAAATAAAAGAAAAGTAGTTAATAAGTGGACCCCAAAGTAAGTGTAGTGCCAAGGAGGATTAGTCATAAAAAATATCTATATATATTATACCATCCCACCAAACCTACATTACAAGCTGAATAAAGCCCTATAGTGATCCTAACCTGATTGTCTGAAAGCTTAGGTAAAGAAAATAAGGCAAGCCTATGGTATTTGATGCTAAATGGTGGAACTTCTCTTGTGAGTATGAGTGTCTCTTGATCGTCCCTGCACTGACTTGCCTGATTTCATATAAGTGAGTGTGACTTCTTTGATGTGATGGCACTTGGTTTCTTTTTCCAGCTACTTACTTATTTGGGTAGTGTAACTTGTACATGTAAATAGTTGTTTGTTACTAATTTAATGTCATATCTTGATTACCTTGTGTCATATTTTTTGCTTTACTGATACACATAATTTCTTTTAAAGTGTTGAAATAGGACGGGGGTATTTGAGCTTAAAGTAATGATTGACTGTCGTGTATAGCTTAGGTTTCTCCTAGTTATGCATTGTTGTTTTGATTGGTTGTGTTGTGTTTACGAAGTATATGCAAATGTTCTAAGTTGAGGGTGTTGATGTGATATGGTTTCATAGTACTTTCGATGCTTAAAATAATGAAAATATGCAAGTTACATAGGTTTTTTTGTTCGATATGATGTGTTTTGTGTTGTGTTTTGCAGAAAACTAGTCTTTGGAGTTAATATGGAGAAAAGGATTAAAAGTTGAAGTTTTTGGCCACCTATGTGGGAACCTACAACCTGTATGTACTACCTACTAGGTGTAGATGTCAGAGAAACTGAGAATCAGAGAATCAGAAGCAAAAAATGTTAACCCTTCCACCTAAGGCCCATAGGTGCCACCTACAGTTCATAGGTTCCACCTACGGTCCATAAGTTCCAGAAGCTATCTCAGAAAATCAAACTTTCAGAGAGTATTTAGAAGATTTTGAGGCCTGGCACCTACATGGGACAACCTATGGTCCGTAGCTGCCATTTATCGCCTGTAGGTGCCACCTATGACCCATTAGTGGCCCAGTAAGTAGCCATTGACCTTAATTTTTCTTTTTTCTTTAGGAGTTATATCCTAGGGTTTCCTTGTACTCTCTCTCTCTATATATATACCCTCTTGATGTTTTTTAGTTAGGTTACGCACTTGCGATACTTACAAACATATATTTGATTACTGGATTTGATGTTGATCTTAGGATTGTTTTGTTCTTGACTTTGGTTGATTATACAATTCAAGACGTTTTTTATTCATTAATTATTGTGATATTGATTTAATTCTTTCAAACATGAATTCCATTGATTTTTTCACAATGATGAGCAGCTAATTCCCATAACTAGGGTTGTGGGAACCCTGGCAGAATAACAAAGTAAAGGAAGTGTTCAATCCTTTATGATTATTATTATTGCATGCATTGTGGTTTTCTTTGCACGTATTAATTTCTTAATAGTTCCAAATGTTAGGATCCAGCCTATATTCACTACAAACCCGAGAGAGAGGTAAAGATTGGGAAAAGGAGATCACCATAGTGATTTGGAGTTAATTGCCTAAATAAGCTAATTAGCACTATCTACTTAAGGTGGTTAACTTTTATCTAATCAACTTGAGACCAAGAGGAGATATTTGAAACTGGAGTCCAAGGCAAGAGTTGGTAAGGTGACACTCTAAGACCAAGAGGAGATGAGTTAAATTCACCAAAGTATGTTGAAGGGTGGTTTGTGATACATAACTTGCCAGATTCTACATACACAACGGTTTTATAGTTAGATGGAGCATGAGAAGCCTACAGAGTTAGAATACAGGGGGAACACAAGCTTAGTATGCATTTTTGACTGTTTACAACCAAAGTATTTGAGTTTTGCTGTTTACAACAGCAAACCCCCCATTTACTTTTCTATACTTCCCATTATTTTCAGCAAACTAGAGAGATAATTCATGTATTCCCTGTGGATTCGATCTCAACTTGTGTTGGGTTACTATATTTTGCATCAAATTCTTAACCTTGTTTGGAGGGTATCTTTGGGTGATATCATTGACTTGCTTCACAAATCATTAGATATATTTAGGGTGATTTAGGATAGGCGATGGGTACTTTAGAGTAAGCAGAAGGCGTATGCGGATAGTAGATTTTATGCCTTGAGGTTTGGAGTTAGAGACTATGTATTCCTTTAAGAATCACCTATGAAAGACATGAAGAGGTTCAAGAGGAAAGGAAAGCTCATCCCCAAATATGTTGGACCTTTTGAAATACATTAGACAGTTGGAGAAGTGGCTTATGAGTTGGCCTTGCCCCTAGATTTTTCCATTGTTCATCCAGTTTTCCATGTTTCTATGTTGCGACATTACATCCCCTATGAGTCATATGTCCTTTGATGGGACTCGGTTTAGTTGGATGAGAGATTGACCTTTGTGGAGTAGCTACTTCTCATATTAGCCTAGGATGTTACGTAGTTGTGCCATAGGGAGATTTCGGTAGCTAAGGTTCAATGGAGACACCAACTAGTAGAGGAGGCTAAATATTATATTGAGAGCAAGGTGTGCTCCCAGTATCCCTATGTGTTCGAGCTTTCAGGTACATCCTAACCCTTTACTTTTTTTGACAAAAGTCCTTTTAGTAGTGGATATTGTAATGACCCTCCAGGTCATTTTCTGCTTTTCCACACTTTTTTCCATTTAAAGCTTTTCTATTGTTGTCGTAAGTCATTTATTCCTTGCTAGAGCTGACAGTTTAGTTACCAGGCAGTTCATCTAATTTTTAGAGTCAATTACTTATTTTTGAAGTCTTTATTAGTAAGGATTGAATATCAGGTGTAAACATTAGATTAACGATCTTGAATTCCAATTTTGACAGTTCTATCAGCTCTAGATTATTGATTTTAGGTAATGGAAACCTTTAGTCCAGGTTCCAAGCTTACGACTCATATTGGGCTATTAGACAGACTTTGGAAAGAGTGGCCCATAGGTATGGGGCACATTTCATTAAAATGACTCCAGATGGTTTTTTTATGGCATCATTGAGTCGAAAATGTTAAAATTTATAGAGTAGCATAGTCTATTTATACTTACAGGATTTCGAATGAATCCTAAGGGGTCAATAGAAACTTGTCAAAATCCAAGTTCAACTGGTCCAACCACTTAAGTGGTGGTTTCTTTAGTGGCCAATTGGTCAATTTAGCTGCCAAGGCTAGTTTCTCCTAGGTCATTTTAGAGGAGGCCTAACCACTAAAGTGGATAGTGACATCTTGTTCAATTTAGCGGAGGATCACTTTA
The DNA here is from genome assembly GCF_002878395.1 of Capsicum annuum. Classification (NCBI taxonomy): domain Eukaryota; kingdom Viridiplantae; phylum Streptophyta; class Magnoliopsida; order Solanales; family Solanaceae; genus Capsicum; species Capsicum annuum. Next base: position 202,629,819 of record NC_061113.1, on the reverse strand, counting down.
GAGGTCCTATGCTGCTTTAGCGACGACTATTTAAGCGGTCAAGTGACCACTTAAGTGGCACCTGGAAGGGCATTTATTTCAGCCCTTCTCTCATTTTTCTCAAGTCCCAATAATATTAAAGCCCTAGATAGTATGAAAAATTGGGAGATTGATCCTTGGGTAGTCGTGGGTGTTCGTGAGATCAGAATAGTCACTTCTTCATTGTAAATCTTGTAAGTTTTAGTCTAATTCATGAGTTAATTCTCCAATTTAGTCATGAATCCCCATTTTCTTGATCAATTTATTTTGGAATATTCAAGCTTGAAATTTACTGATTCTTGAGGAAAAATGATCCTTAAGCAAGAGAGATGTATTGATATTTCCAAAAGTACAATTCTGCAAACAGGCCCCATATGGGATTTTGACTCAATTTTGGACCTGAAGTGTAAAAGGAAATATAGGATTATTATTATCATATCAATGCATTGATCACTATTTTGATAGTGTGGCATCGTTTGGAGGCTTCTCGAAAAGGGAAATCTCTAATTTAGTAAACTTTATCTAGCTTTCTTCGATATCCAGATTGGCTAGGCTTACTCTTCTCCTAGATTGAGCTTAATCATAGTATCTGTATAATATTATGCTGGTTTTGGATTAGAAATTATGACTTGGTAGTATATTTAGCAAACATAGATTATTTAGCCGATTAGCAAACTGTAATTAGGCGTATTTGACTTAACTGCCCGTTCCTTAGGTTGAATTGCCATGATAGGATACAGTAAGGCTTATTTAGCACCTTGTAGTAGGATTTTGGAACCTTAGCCTAGGTTTTTGGTATTAATCTCCTTGGAATAGACTTTTGGGGTTAGAGGTAGGCCCCTCTGGCTCACTTAAGGCCGAGATAATAGTTTTCTCCTTGTAGTCTCAATTGCCCTGCTTATGCTATCTTATTTATGTTCTTGAACAAAAGGATCATTAGGGTATATTATAACTTATTCTACACTTGTACTTGGGAGATATTAAGACCATTTCAACTCCGAAAAATTATGATACTAAGACCAGTTCAAATTCAAAACCTATGATGATATTGCTTCCGGGTCAAGTCTAGTATTCATGATATTATTTTTGGTCCTAGTCCGGTATGCAAGATACTATTTCTGGTTCGAGCCCCACATTTAGTGGTTACTTATAATGGTTATGGGACTTATTTTAGTTTGGTATTTATGAAATAGAGAGATCCACAGCTACAGTTTGAGATTTGGATATTTGGGATACTTACTATCATTACATCTTCTTGATTGCATCCACCGGGCTTATGGGGTCTTGGATTGGATTATTTACTTTTTTTTGCGTCTTATGGCCTTATGGGATCCCAGTTATGCTATAGATAGTTTTGTTTTCTTTGATATTATTTATCTGGATTCATTTTGATAGCTAGAGAATTTTTTCAGGTTTGTCCTTTTTTCTTTATCTAGCTTACTGTCTCACATCTTATGGTATTAATATTATGATTTAGCTTAGTCAGCCGATGATGCCTAATGAGTACTTGTTGCTTTAGTTCATATACTATACTTTTTCATCCTTTTATGATGCAAATCTGAGTAATAGCAGTCGTCATTGATGTTGGGCTAGTGTCAGTTGGAGTTCGAAGATAAGGTGAGATTTTGGAGCCGGGGCTAACTTTCTCTCCTTCTTCTATTTTGGATAGTCTTTCTATTTTGAGACTATTGTATATTTGAGCTGATAGTACTCTTATTCTTTTACTAGAGGCTCTTGTACCAAATTTACTATGTGTGGGATATTTTACTTTTTTTTAATTTATATTCAGTTATGTTGTTATCTTCATAGTTTATGGATTGTAATCTACTTACTTGTGTGATTCTGGAATTTATGCCATTTTCCATACCCTAGCCCATTACTTGTCGTTCTGGGCAATGATTTGGCTTACCTACTAGTGGGGTAAAGCGGGTACCATCGTGACTCATGAAATATGGTCATGAAAACCAACTAGCCTATGTGTTGCCACCCATAAAGGTCCTCATTTAATGTTGTGCCATAACTCAATTCCCTTGATTTCACAGACTTCATGAAGGTTAACTTTTTGGTATGACCTCATCACTTCCATAATTCCCACATAGTACTTCACACGCTGACCATTTACCTTGAATGGTGCACCCTTGTCTTTATTTATCTCACTTACCCCATGTGAAAATACCATTATCACAGTGAATGGTCTATACATTTGGACCTCAGCGTTCAAGGAAATAGGTGAAGCCACAAATTATTTAGCCAGACTAAGTCTCTAAGGTGAAATTCTCTGTGTTCAATCTTTCTTTCATAATACAACTTGATTATTTCCTTGTACAATCCTGAGCTATCATAAGCATAGAAATGGAATTCACCCATCTCATTCATTTTCTCTATTCTCAGTTTTGCCGTATCACTCCATTCCAGATTCATCTTCGTCAATACCTACAATGTCATATGTTCAAGTACGACAAGCAAGTGGCATTCTTTTCCATACACAAGCTAATATGGGAAATCACCTATCGGGTACTTGAACACTGTCTAGTAGGTCCATAATTCATTATTGAACCTTCTAGCCCAGTCCATCCTATTGGCATTCATAGTCTTCACTAAAAAAGAATTGATCTCTCAATTTGAAACCTTAACTTGCCTATTTGTTTGGGGATGGTAAAATATTTCCACCTTATGTTTTGGACCATGTTTTCAATCAAGTTCTTGAAGAGTCGATTACAAAAGTACAAGATTCCATCACTAGTGATAGCTCAGGGTGTACTAAATCTAAGAAGATGTTCTTTTTCAAAAAAGCAATGACAATCCAACCTTGATTTCTTAGAAGTGCAAGCCTCCACCCATTTGGAAACATAGTCAATAGATACCAAGATGTATTTCATTCCATGTGAACTCACAAAGACGCCCAAAACCTCAATACCCCAAATGTCAAATAACTCAAACTTAAAAATAGTCAATATTAGAAGTTTATGTCTTTGCGAGATGCCCCCTTGCCTTTGATATTGGTCACAAGACCTATCATAGTCATGTGCATCAATAAAAACAATATTACAAGATTTTATGCATAGTCCACGCACCTCCATTGTTAGTGACATGCCTCTAAGATACTCATCATATCAACCTAAAGAACAAACCTCCAAATCACGCCATATACACAAACCCGACATAAGTATGACTCATCCCAAAATAATTATCTCACCTCATGCATAAACCTCTTTCATTGTTGAAATGACATATCTTTGGAAACTAGATCACATTCCAAATAATTGGCAAAGTCTAGAAATGAGGGAATTAAGTCTTTTGATATTTCTAACACCTACTCTTCCAGAAAAGTATCATTAATTTCAATCTCATCCCCTAGTTTTAGCATTGCCTCCTCCTCAAGGTATGATAAATGGTTGGCCACTTGATTCTTCGATCATTGACCCCTAAGTCAAATTCCTACAATAAAAGTACCCATCTAATCAACCTCAGCCTTGCATCTTTCTTTTCCATAAGGTATCTGATAGTTTCATGGCCATAATGCACAGTCACTTTTGTGCCAAGGAAGTAAGACCAAAATTTCTCAAATGAAAACGCAAATGCAAGTAACTCTTGTTCAATCATAGTATAATTCTTTTGATAAGGGTTAAGTGCTTTGATAGCATAGTAGATAAGATGTAATATCTTCCCTCTCCTTAGGCCTAGTACTGCACCTAGCACCACGCAACTAGCATTGCGCATAACCTCAAATGGCAAGGTCAAATTGAGAGACACAATAATAGATGCTAAAATAAACGTCTAAATTAAGAGACACAATAATAGACACTGAAATAAACTTCTTTTTCAGACACTCAGATGCCTTAAGACATGCATCATCAAACACAAATTTACGTCCTTCTCCAACAACTTTCATAATGGATTCATAATTTTACAGAAGTCTCACATGAATCTTCAATAGAAACTTGTATGTCCTAAAAAGCAATGAATGCCCTTCATAGAAATTGGTGCAGGCAATTTCTGAATTACCTCAATCTTTGCCTTGTCAACCTTAATCCCCTTCATTGAAATCTTACGACTAATAATTATTCCTTTTTAACCATGAAATGACGCTTCTCCCAACTCAACACCAAGTTTCATTCCTCATATGACCTTACAAAATTGGTGAGATGTACCAAAAAATCATCAAATGAGTCATCCATACTAAAAAGTCATCTATGAAAACCTCAACAGTGTCTCCCTTTATGTCTGATAAGATAGAAATCATAAAATGTTGAAAAGTAACAAAAGCATTACATAGACCAAACAGTATCTTCATAAATACAAATATCCCATATGGATAAGTGAAAATAATCTTCTCTCAATTTTCAATGGTAATAAAAATCCAAATGTAGCTTGAATAAGCAACTAGAAAGTAATAACATCCTCCACCAACAAGACAATCTAACATCTGGTCCATAGAAGGCATTAGAAAGGGGTCCTTCTCATACCATGAATTTAGCTTCCTATAGTCCATGCAATCTCATGATTCAATAATTGCCCTCATAAGTATTAGCTTATTCTTTTCATTGGAAACCATAATGATCTCACCCTTCTTTTACACATATTATACTAGGCTCACCCATTTACTATCAGTAATTGGATAAACCATACTTGTATCCTACCAAATAATGATCTCTTTCTTCACAACCTCTTATTAGGCAACTTTAATCTACATTGGTTCTCAATTCTATGTATCCAATCTGAATCAAGTTAGATTTAGTGAGTACAAATTCCAAGTGAAATTCTAATAATTTCAGCAATGGACCACCCAATGGCTCATTTAAACCTATTCAAAATAGACACTAAGGCTTCAACTTGCTATTCTAATAAATCAACTACAATGATAATTGAAAAGGTATAGTTGGCTCCCCAAAATACATAATCCAGATAAGAAGGAAAGGCCTTGAGCTCCAAAAATAAAATGTTTCTCAATAGATGGTCTAGCTGATGGGGTCAATTTATCCTTTAGATCAAGATCCAACTTCTTTGGGGCATAAGTGTATGAACCCCAACCAACAAATGTACTCACTTTCTAATCAATCATACACATTAAAACCATCATAGAAAAACTTATTATTACTACTTGAAGTTACCCAGCCCCGAGTCTCTCTATAATAGGAACTACCAACTCATCCATATCTATTGTATCTATCATAGAGATCATACACATATCCTTCAGCTGCTCCACGGACTAGTATATGTTAAAAGTAACCTATTTATTATTCAACTAAGACTTTATTGGCCCGGTTTCTATATCATTCAATGCCCATCCAATTATGATAAAGGCCTTCATAATATAATGTGAACCTTAAATAAACCTCATTGTTAAGAATTACAAAGTGATCCAAAAATATGAAGGACACTACCTTCACCAACACATCAAACAAGATTTCCACTGGCTTCTTCACAGTGTGATTCACCTTTGAAAGTCTTATAGAGGTCAGTTTAGGTAACCTAACCCCAACTTCTTGTAAACTTATAGTAAAATATGGTTAATGCTAGCATCTATGTCACACAAAGCCCTTATAAAATTTGAGGACTCGATAATATAATGAATTGGGAAAGCTTTTGGATATTCCTTCGGTTCAACAATAGAGCGGGAAGTATCTTAAAAATCATAGTCCTCTTCTTCATCACCAAGTACTTTATTAATTTTACATAGCCTAGTAATTTCTTTAATTCCACCATAAAAGGGATGTTCACTTACAACTCTTTCAGCAACAAATTTTTTTTTGATATTTTCCCTCTTCAACTTTATTTTTTAATTTTTGGGGAATAGGAAAAAGAGGTGATAGAATAGGCTTCAATACTAGCATGACCTTTTTACCCTTCCCTTTGTTAGACTTAGCCTGTTTTTAGTAATTAGAGCCTTTTGAGATGCATCCTCATTCACCACCAAATTCTATGCTTCATCTTATCCACATCGTTAATTATAATAGGGCCATCCCTCTTGTCATTATCCACATGCATAGGTGGATCAATAGTGGTCTTACCACTCAGAGTAGCAATGTCTAGGCAATGCTTATCATTTTTAGGATTTTAGATGGTGTTGATCAAAAGTTTTCCCAGTTGACATTAGTTTAGTGTGGTAGACGTCTCCCCAAATTGTTGGTCAAGATACTTTATGATGGTTGCATGAGATTCAACTTTTTATCTCATCCCTGAAATGTCTGCTCTAATCTCCTTAAGGAAAATTTCTTGGATCTCAGACCCCTTAAGTTTTAAAAACAAAGCTTCCAAACTCAGCATCATAGTTCCTTGGTAGAACATAAAGGTTACTCTTGTCTTTATAATTTTTGTTCTAATTCTAGTCACCATCTATATCCCTACTCCTATCTCTATACCCATACCTATTGTAGTTGTTTTCGTAATATTTTTGACCTTGATTCCCATGCCTAGAGTTTCAATTATCTGAATTAGAACTTTAGACCTTGGCTCAAAAACCTACCACCTCTCTTTTAAGATATTTAGCCTCTTTCTCAAAATTCAAATCTTCATATCTAGAATCCTTACATCATCCCTAGAGAATTTACAGACAAAATAAAATCTACCCTATAAGAGTATTTATAGAAAAATAAAACCTATCCTAAATAAAACAGGAAATATGGGCCATAATCGTGGTTAGAATCCATAATTTTCCTCTGGTGCTCGTAGTTAGATCTTGAATTTTTCACCTTCGGGTCTTCACTGGTACGACTCTCAGTACGCTTCATGACTTCTCCTTACAATTGTACAATGTGGTTGTTTGATTGATATTTCACTTAGACTTCTAAAACTTGTAAATTCGTAGTTCCTCCCCATGACATCATGGTACAATCATGACTTCAAAGCACGATCATGGGGATCTTTCGCTTGATGATCTCCATACTTTACTCCTAAAGCCTTGCTTTAGGTCTTTTTTTCCATGATTAGGTTACACAATCGTGAAATCCTTGTATGATCATGGAATTTTCTCGTCTGATGGACTATATAAAATCATCATACGAAGCTTGTTAAGTAGAATTGGCATGATCGTGGTCATATCCCATGATTGTAGCTTTGATCATCTGTTGCCCTTTTGTCCAATATTCAACATTTTTCTTCACTGGGCCTATTTATTCTGCAATCACTAAAATCCATTGTATCCATAGAGAAATATCGTTGTACGTGTAAATATTCATAGTATTAAACTTCTTAAGTTTTGTAAGTCCCCGACACTTCACACGCAAAGATCCAAATAATATGTCAATAACTAATATCCGATCTACTCAAGCAACCATCAAACTCTCTATAATGACCTTTTCGATCATTTCTTAGGTTTTTGCTTATCTTTTTCATTAGGGCTTCTCCATAGCTATCCCAAGTCAGTTATGACTTGGTGGGACCAACAGTTTGATTACCAAGCAGTGGATTAGATTTTTAGACTCAATTTCCTGTTTTGAAGTCTTTGTTAGTTCAAAATGATCGTCGGGCAAAAACATCAGTGAAACGATCTCAAATGCAAATTTTAACTGCTCCAGTAGATCCTAAATATCAATTTTAATCTAGGTATACCTTTGGTGGGTTCCTATGCACCCGATCTCATTTTGACCTATTGGCTGAAAAGTTACAAAATTAAAATATGGGTGTGGGACCCATATTTGGTTGAAATGACCTCGAATTAAGAATACAACCTCTCCATGGCATCTGAAACATCAATTTTAGGATAGGGGGAACCTTAGTTTAGATCCCAAGGCCTCTGAACTTATTTTGGGCAATTGAGCAAATTTTATGAAAAATGGAACAATAGGTGTGGGCCCCATATTTTGTTTTAAAATGGTCTTAGATGAAAGTTTTGATGATTCCAATGGATTTTTAATGTTTTTTAAACTCAAATTTCATTATTGGATCAAGTTATTTGGGTTTTAAATAAATTTTGAGGGCCAGAAATAAGCTTTTGACTCTGCTGTCACGGGGATACCGCATCTGTTCACCGAGGGGGTCTATAAATAGACCCCATGATAGTGAATTTAAGTATTTTCCCGTCATCTTTGAGAGCCTAAAACCTTAAATAGATATGATAACTCAAAATTGAGTCTTGTGGGTGTGTAGGAAGCTTGGTAAACATCTTTTATCATAATTATCACCTGAATTAAGGTAAGATCTCATCACTTTATCGATGAATTTCTTGGTTTTTGACCTAAAATTCCAATTTATCTTAGGGCTTGATTTAGTCCTAAATTTTTTTTTGCACCCATTAATTTAGGGTTTTGATTCTTGTTCATGAATGAATGTTGGGTTGACCTCAGAAACATATTTCCCATAAGTGGGACCTTTTATGTCATTTGTGAAAGAATGATGATATTTTGGGAATTATAAAGTGAAGATGAGCATGTGGTGCATGATGTGAGGTTTTGCGGTTTGGCCTACTCTTCTTAGAAGATGATGTGTGTTGTGTATGCCCTGTGAATATTAATGTGAGGCTTAATTATAGATAAATAACCTAGTATTGATTATTGATGTTTGGGGAATTGGATGAGGGTTTTGGACCTATAAGGTAGTATATTTATGACCCTTTTAGAATCCTATTGTCTTCTCCTTAAATAGAATTAGTTTGTAGTATTGAAATATTATGATGCTAGGTTTGGGATGTGGTCCAAGTGTTGGAATCATGGTTAGTCTTATTGACCTTAGTTGGGCTAGTCTAGTGATCTTAAAACCGTATTTTGGGGTAGAATTGACATAATTGCCCATGTTTCTAGACGAATTTCGTATTTTAGGATTGGTTATGGCTTACTTGAATATAGAAGTTGAACTAGATACCATAGCCTAGTTTTGGGTGTAGTTTTCCTAAATATGAAGATTTAGGATTAGAAGTGGGGTCATCCGGAAAACTTAGGCCAAGACTTGTGTTAGCCCTTGAGGGCTTAGCTGCGGATAGTAAGCCTAGTTGAGACGAATGAGCCTTATTTATGAGATTTACTTAGTAAATTGATAATTTGTGATAATTTTCATTGGATTATGATTAATGGACTATAAAGGTGTTAATTTCCCTTAGATGTGATTTTGGACCTTTGGAGATGTTATTTCCTCTTAATTATGATATTTGGCCCATAAAAATGCATTTTCTTCTTAGTTATGATATTTGAAGCATAGAGATGCATTTTCCTCTTAGCTATTATATTTGTCCTATAGAGAAGAATTTTCCTCTTAGTTATGATATTTGGTCTATAGAGATGGCTTTCCTCTTATTTATGATTATTACGCTTATAGAGATGATTTTCTTCTTAGTCATGATACATGACCTATAGATATGAGATGTCTAATAGAGGTGATATGCTTATTGATATTATGCCTCCTAGATGTGAGATGCCTCCTATATATGAGATGATTATAGATATGCTACGGCTTATAAATATGATTGTCGATATGAGTTCGGGATATGTATATGGGCCTAAGGCCATGATTATGATGTCGTGATTATTCTGATATATTATTGGGCCAAGGGTCGTGTTATGATATTGGTTGGATATCCCGGAAGTATTTATCCTTGTAAAGGATACGGTTGTAGAATATGGACACATATATGTTTATGTTGCCTATGATTTTATTGACTGAATACTAGTGATGGCATGCATAGATTTGGTACATTCATGATTATTATATCGGTATTGATGTGATCCTAGCTGAAATACGGCCTTATCGCTGTTTTTCTAAATAAGGGTTAAAATCCACTTTACACCTTAACAATGGATATCTTTACTATAATAATTGCCTAACTAAATGGAATATTTATACATATAAAAGACGTTTAAAATATTGTTTTAAAGATTTGGCCAAGATAGATTTTGGTTCATGACTTAACACTATTATTTCTTTGATTGTGAGATATTTCAATCCTTTCTAAACTTTTACAATGATTTAGTCCCAAAGATCATTCTGGGCAATATACTTACAAATTTACACTCTTTTATCCATGGCTTTAGTCCGTGCATCTATTATATATATATATATATATATATATCCGGCTTGAGTCTGGAGGATACTGTTGTGATGATTAGGGGTGTACATAGGTCGGGTTGGTTCGATTTTTATTTTAAAAAAAAACAATCATGTTGGTTTGTTAAAACTATAAGTGAAATCAATCCAACATAAAATTAGTTTTTTCGGTTTAGGTTTTAGTCGGTTTTTTTGTGTTTTTCGGTTTTTTTGGTTTTTTTTGGGGTTTTTTTTATAATCTTTAGTTTTTAGAATTATATTGTGATCGAATACTAGATCAAATATGTTTTCACTCATGTACTAATGAAAAACCATAATTATGAAAAAATGAGAAGCAGAAAAATCTCTTGAAACTAAAAGGTGAGATGAAGAGTGAAAAGTTTAGGTTTTAAGTTTATATTGGATTTTCAATCATTTATTAGAAATTAATGGATAAATATTATAACTTAAAGGACCAAATCTTAATATATATATATATAGGGGAAAATTCAGAAAGAGCATACTTATCCCCTTAATTATGAGTTTCATAGCAACAGTTTCATAATTACATAATATAGCAAGTTGTATTTCGTATTTTTGCAAACTGTTGCTACAAAAGTATAAATACATATGATTTTTACTGCCCTTATGATGATATGTATTTTGTATTTTTGCAAACTATTGCTACCAAAATACAAATACATACAAATACATATGCTACAAAATGTAATTTGATAAAAGTGTTGCTATTTTTTGTAATTCAATACTTAAGTATGCTACTTTATGGGCAAAATGCAGAAATAGCATACTTATCCCTTTAATTATGAGTTTCATAGCAACAGTTTCATAATTACATAATATAGCAAGTTGTATTTTATATTTTTGCAAACTGTTGCTACAAAAATACAAATACATATGATTTTTACTACCCTTATGATCGATATGTATTTTGTATTTTTGCAAACTGTTGCTACAAAAATACAAATACATACAAATATATATGCTACAAAATGCAATTTGATAAAAGTGTTGTTATTTTTTGTAATTTAATACTTAAGTATGCTGCTTTATGTATTTTATATATCAACATATACTTTCAAATTATTGAAAATTACTAAAACTAGTTGAAAAAGTATTTAAAAAGTAGATTATAATTAATATTTTATGTATAAAAAAGTTTGACTAATATATATATATATTATGTTGGTTTGATTCGGGGTCAGTTTTAACTTTTATTTGGTTAACACCAAACCAAACCAAGAATGGTTGGTTTTTTTTTTAACACCAAACCAATCAAAACAAACCATAATTCAGTTTTTTTTCTCGGTTTGGTTTGGTTCGTCGGTTCGGTTTGGCTTGACGGTTTGGTATGTACACTCCTAGTGATGATATATATACCCGGTGCGAGTTTGAAGGATACTGTTATGATGATACATATACCCGTTTCGAGTCCAGAGGATACTGTTGTAATGATTATATACCTGATTTAAGTTTGGAGGATATTGTGATGATATGTTGATATTCGGTGTCATGACCCAAGGCTAACCCCTAGTCATGACAACAGTGCTTGCAACAACAAGTGACCATAACCTTACCCATGAGCTGGTACTGCTGTGAGCACTGAACAAAGTAGTAATACAATATATTTGCAGAAAGTAAGATGATAAGATAATGTAAAACTAGATACTAAAATACGTATCAAAATATGTCTAAAATATCTAATAGAATACTAGAAACCAACTGTCTATCAGAAAACAACTGTTAATAATGAAATGACTGACTGACTACCTAACTGATTGTCTAAAAGTCTCTAAACATCATGCAGAGTTGATGGGATAGACCCCCAACTAACTCCAACTGACTAAACATAAGAAAGCACTGAAGTAGCTGAAATAAACAAATCATGTCCTCTATGGATGAGGACTCACCACTACTGTTGTTGAGTAACGTTGAGCTATCTAAGAGTGATCAAAAAACTGTGTGTCCGAGCCTATGTTATAAGAAAACATAGCACAAAGAAAAGTATGTGGTTATTACTTTAAATGTACTAGTATATGAGATGAGGACTAGATGAAATACATGAGGTATCTGAGCATAAATGAATGAACATGTAATATATGTGAATGCAAGACCAAGCATAAACATGTTTCTAAGATTCTGTAATCTGAAATACTGAAAGCTGCGTAACTAAATAACTAAAAATCTATACACTTGGTCAAGCAAACCTGAACTAAATACATCGATTGTTGTATTGAGACTGTGGAAGGTATCATATAACTAACATGCCCCAATATGAGCTAATCGGGGTCCAACCTGTAACCCCAGTTGGAAGGGTGTTAGTACCATGCCACGATTACTAACACTAGCTATGTCGATCTACTAATCTGTTGTCCCAAAAGACCAGGGTGTGTGTCACACCCCTTCTTTAACCAAAAAAAAATATGATTTTAAGTTTGGAAAGGGTTTTTCTTATTAAGTGACAAAAGATAAAATTTATCTCAAAAAGGATTCTTTTTCATTTGAACTCAGAGTCTCCACTTGACATAAATCTAGTGTACCAAGTCACCTTGGGAAATCCTTTTATAAAATGGTTTTACTATTTAAAACTGATCCACGAACAGAGATTCCGGTTAAGAAATTCTATTGATCGAGGAAAAGTTGTTAGGCACCCTTTGGTCCCGTGGTTGGACCACAGTCGCTTCATGGAGTATATCGGCTAGTTGACACTATGAGATTTATAAACCAAACAAAACATACAATAATAAAACAAACAAAACTAAATAAAAGTGTCCAGTCCAATTTATTACAAATCAAAAAAAGGTACTGAAACGTAAACCTACGCTAATCCTAAAATACGCTCCACCCGGTGCCTTGAGCCTTGATCACGAACATCTCTATATACATAATACTTTGGGGTATTCTCCAATAAATGTACAAATAACCTCGGGGCATTCCCTAGCTAAATGAATACACTTTCAATTTTTGCGATAAAGTAGAAAGAATCATTCACACCTACATTCATACATTCAAAAAAATTGCAATCCCTAAATTTGCCTACTCAACCTACCATTTTCCTATCTATGCCTGACCTAATACATGATACTATCAAGTTCGATAAAATTAACATTCATTTTAAATCAAACAAATAAATTAATCAACACAAGCTGATATTCACTTTTATGGATTTTCAATCCCTTCCCCAAAATCGCTTTTCAATAGAAATTTCTTATATGAGACATGGTTATCTAACCCATACTAACATCAAATTCATACCACAGTTAATTATCCATAACAAATAACATCAAAGACAACAAAATCACCCAATCACTATCATCCAACATATAATCATAAAATTAATTTCCAAAATTTAAGATGAAATGAAGAGTGAGTTGAAGAATTGGACCTTAATTAATGATTTCAATATACCAAAGATAGAACTGCGCCTGAAAAACTTCAATTCGAACCTCGACAACAAATCAACTCCAACTAAAAATTTCAAAAATAGAGAGAGATCTAGACAGACTGAAGAGGTGTGAAACAAAAAGTGATTCACACCAAATTCAGGTGGGTTTGGATGGAATCAAAAAACAACTAAAGTTGGTTAAACTATTTTCGTATCATTAGAGCTCCGGCCAGGACCTAAAACAAAGAAAAAGACAATAATGATGTTTTTCGGTGAAGACTCACCAGAAAAACCTCCCTTTTTCTTTTTTTTGTTTTAGCCTTCTCTTCCGCTCATTTCCCCTATGTTCATCACCCCTTCATCATTTCCTACATATATATCGATTTTGTACATGTATGCATTCCGATCGGTGTGTATTTTTTTATTTGGGTCTACGTATGAGTTCAATGTTTGTATATTTCCCATCGGGAGGTGAGTGATTTTTATTTATCTTTTGTGAAGGTGCTTCTATGTGTATATATTTTACTATGTATGTATGTTTATATTAATAAGGGTATGTTTATGGTGAGGTCAATTGGAGTGTATTCAGTGAGTGAGAGTATATGAGAGTGTGTACTTTTTTTCACTGGTGAGACTAAATCCAATATATAAATTTTAACCAATTGTATTTGTATAGTGTGTAAATAAATTGTTACCCACGAGAAAAGAAACGTGAGGAAAGGGGTAAAGTAGGGTAGGGGTGGGGTGGTGATGTGTTGTCAAAATTTTATTGAGGGGAGTGGTTAATTTTGTTACCAAAAGAATATTGGGGATTGGGTTTGTTAAGGGTTTTTTTATTTTGTGTTCTAGTGGGGAAATTACCACATGATTTAGGGTACATGGTAGGATAGAATAAATAGTTAAAAATACACTTTTGGGAGGGACAAAATTACGTGTCTACATCATATCCCTCTTTGGATGTAAAAACAAGTTTGCAGACAAAGAAGTAAATAATGAGACCAAATTTTAACTCGACCATTATTCAAAGGGAGGAAACAGAAAGAAGGAATGTGACTATTTCTTGATTTTGGACATCCTATTTACCCATATTATGAAGGAATCGAGTCATAATTATCTAAAAGGGTTAGAAAGAAAAGGACTATACCGAGTTGGAGAGTCGAGTGAGGCCCTATTGAGGTTTCGATCCGTGGCTCTATTATTACATGAAAAATAAAAATTGCAAGTTAAAAGATAACATGAATTACAAAAGTCCTATATATGCAGCTTCTCTAGACTCTTGACATGATTTTTTAATGCTTTCAAAATTGAAAAAAGATCTGATCTTCTTTGGGGTTGAACTTGAGAATAGATTCTTTACTTGAGAATAGATTCTTTCTCCATACAAAATTATATGTTGGAGATGAATTCACAAATCGACCATGCTCTGTCGGTGGTGCTTCTAAACCTTGATCCTGAATTTGAAAATCTTTACCCTATTCTTCAGGTGGGCTTCTGACTTACAATTTCTATACCTTGTTGCTTGACTTTCAATTTCATCACCCTGTTCTCCAGGCGGGCTCCTGACTTGCTATTTTTGATCTTTTGACTTTTAATTTCACCGCTATATTCTTTTGGAGGGCTCCCAACTTGTAATTTCCTCACTTTATTTCCTTTTAATTACTTTACCTTTATGATTGAATTTCAACCTCTTAACCTTGTTACTTGACTTTTAATTTCTTCACCCTATTCTTTAGGTGGGCTCCTGACTTGTCATTTAATCACTCTATTTTTCAAGCGGGCTCCTGACTTACATTTTTATCACCCTGTTCTTCAGGAGAGCTCCTGACTTGCAATTTCATCACCCTATTTTTTAGGCGAGCTCCTGACTTGCAATTTTATCACCATGTTCTTCAGGTGGGCTCCTGACTTGCCACTTTATCACCATGTTCTTCATGCGGGCTCCTGACTTGCTATTAAATCACTTTGTTCTTCAGGTGGGCTCCTGACTTGCCATTTCATCACCCTGTTCTTCAAGAGGGCTCTGACTTATCATTTCATCACCCTGTTCTTTAGGCGAGCTCCTGACTTACCATTTCATCACCTTGTTCTTCAGGCGGGGTCCAGACTTGCAATTTTATCACCCTGTTCTTCAAGAGGGCTCCTGACTTTCCATTTTATCACTCTATTCTCCAGGTGAGCTCCCTACTTTCAATTTCATCACTTGTTCTTCAAGTGGACTCCTGGCTTGCAATTTCCTCACCCTAATCTCCAAGTGTACTCTTGAAATCAAAATCAAAACTAGAACAAAAATTATCCCAAACAAAGATTATGATAAAGAAAGATTCCATATTTTATAAAAATAAAGTCTCACTTTCTAGGAGGGTCCTAAAGTGAAGTTCCATATAACATGAATTACTTTTCTTTTTTTGTCTTATTTTTCATCAAAATCTTTTACAGGTGTCAAACCCAATCACAACTACTTTCAACTGTGCATAATGCAAAGATGAATCAAGATTATGATTATTAAATGCCCCTTTTGAGGGTAAAATTGAATGACAGAGATCAAAAAGTTCCTCTCTTAAGAATGAAAGTGAAAGGTACTTGCTAAAAGTGTATCTTTTAGAATTAACGGTTCAAATTAGGAGGTGCATCTCCTAGCCATGAGACATGAAAGACCCTAATTAAAGAATGTGTCTCTTAGGGGTACAAGATGATGAGTTTTACCATAATTGCGATTACCCAACTTGTACAGCAATAATGCTCTTGTATTTGCTGAAAAGAGGAATTGCACCTCTTGACATTTGCACTTTGAAGCCTTGGATTTGAAGGTAGCAACTGTTCTTGTTTCATACAAAGAAAACTTGTGAATTTAAAATAGGGTGGTTGGCTTGTGGCTTTGGCTTTTGAGGCGATTTCTCTTGCAATTGTCATATTTAAATATTTCTTCCAATCATTAGCATTTGTCATTGGCTTACTGTACCATTGAGCCAAACTCAAAATATTATGAGTGACTCTGAAGCAAACACAGTATCTCTGCTTTGCTATATTTCTCAGATAATTCTTTTCAAACCTTGGTATTTCCACGAATCCCCTAAATCATTCTATTGACAACAACCATCTGCATGCCTTGTTCTAACTTGCAATCTTGTTTCTTTCAAGTGTCGGCCTTTTGTCTTGCCTTGTGCAATTAAAGAAGTTAGTAGTCAGTTTTGAAATTCTTTCTCACTTGTTTTGACATGGACTTGACTCAAAGACATGAGAAAAATGATTTTTGTTCGGATGACAAACTAAAAAAGACAAAAAAATAGAAATAAAGAGAAGACAGAAAAGACACTATTTGTCCCTTTTTGAAAATAAAGGAAAGAAAAATTTATCTAAAAATGGCAGTCAACTCTAATGATTATGCCATGCATTTTGGATTAAGCTGTCTGATCATTCTTTCCAAACTTTCTATCAATCATTCTTAAGTTAATGGCCCTAAAACTGAGTTACTTCCTTGGGCAAATTGCATTTGGAGACCTCATTCGGCTAGTGGCGCCTTGAAGTGTTTTTGCCAATGAGCCTCTCTCATTTTCTTTTTCTCATCTCACCATTGCCTTATGGTGCGTGTGAGGGTTTTTCACCAATGAGTCTCACTAAGAGTCGTAAGGATAGGGTATGAGTGGTATAGTCTAGTCATATGTAGTCTAGTGTTCAATCCCTTTTTTATTCTGTCTTGGGTACAAGTGGACCATACGAGTCGTATGGTATAGTCACAAGTTGAGCAAGTGATTCGTATGTTGGATAGAATATGGTGTCCAACTTATTATTTTGGATATGATTAGAGGGTACCACTCGTATGATGTGGGTACGAGTTGAGGGGTCTAATCGTACCCACCCACGGGTTTTTTTACAGTTTAAGTTAGGGTTATTATGGACATTTTTCCTCTTAATGATTTTTGACCCCACGACATAAAACACCTTTAGAGGCTTCCTTAACCTATAATTTTCAATTAAATACTCTCTAAATACTCTTAAGTCTCTCTCAAGATCTTGGTTCAAGAAAAGACTAGGGTTTCTTCAAAGTAACCAATTAAGGCTCTCAAGGGTGGTTTCTCTCCATATTCCTTGGTATCTAAGGCATGTTACTTCTCCCTCATTGTTAGTTCAACTAAAAGCATGTTTTAATGAATGGTTTTCATGATAATATTATGGAATTGATTTGGTTTAGAAATATATGTTGGAAGTTTTAGTTGTTCTTGGTTGGATAATGTTTTACCATGTTTTTCTTATGGTTATCATGTAATAATTAAGGTTTGAACATATAGTTGCATGGGAATGGTCAATTGGTGCTTGGTTTTGGTTTCGAAAACTATATGCCCTCAATATGTTTGATAAAATGCCAATGAGAATGATTTTGTCACATAGTTTGACTTTTATTGAAATATTTGCATTGAATAATATGGTAAAGGAACTTAAATTGATTTAGTTAGTTTTAAATAATTTTAGAAGGACCTTGGTGGCCATGGTTTTGGTTTAATTGGAAATCTTATGAGGTACATGGGAATCCCCTAAGTGTTGGCTAATGACATTCCTTACAAGCTATAGTTGGTATGATGATACCACTTTATAATGCCTTGGTAATTAAATTCTAGAATTGGTGGTTTGATTATGTGCTAAAGGTTTTAATTGGGTAATAATGGTGGGTTACGATAGCTAACCATAAAGTTGTGAGTCTGATGAACGGACACTGAAAACTCATGTTTGCTGACAGGAGGGTGGGTCATGGTGACCCTATACTTGTAGGGCACATGGGAATCCCCTAAGTTTATACTTATATATATGTATCATGGCGGGCGAAGGGTACGTGGGAATCCTCTGCCCCTATGATATCTCTGTTTTGTGAATCTACATGCACTGGAGCCCTTTCAGGGGATAACACTGGACCCATATAGCTAGTGAATAGTTTTAGGATGTTCAAGATAAACAACGCAGGTTAAGGTTTTAATTGCATTCTAAACTCAGTTCCCTTTCCCGACATGGTATATATGTATAGTTATATGTGATTGCATATGGTTATTTACTTTGATTTTGAATAAATGGCATTATTTTATCTTTATTACTGAGTATGTTCTAGCATTTATCATGTTAATCATGTTTGGGCATTGTATCCCCATGCGATGCAGGAACCAGCCATACTACTCTTTCTGCTCAGTGACTTGGATTCGGGGACAGCTCAGAATCAGACTAAAGTGGTGAGCTTTCATACTCCAGAAGACTCCTTTTCATGCTATGGACTTTTTAAAATTGGTTTTATTTCTTGGACTTTGGTTTTGGCTATGATTGGGGACATGTACCAACCAGATATTCCTTGTTTTTAGTTAAAGACTTTGTGTGAGTACTATGGGCGTGAGTGGTGTCAGTATTGGTGTCAACCTTGGTATTGGTATTGGCATTGGGTTGACACCGATTGGATATTTGGTTAGATGTTTGATTGGTTATTGTTATGGATTTTATTAATTTCTTGATTTATTATTGTTCTATCTTGTTATATGTTCGGAATTCATCCAACATAGGTTGCAGAACGGTTATGGTTCGGTATTGGGGGTAGTCTTCGGTGCCGATTGGACTTGAGTCACCTGACACGACTAGGAACCAATTTGGGTCATGTCATAATGGGATTTTGATGAACTTCTTTATGTGTCCATAGCATGTTTGAAGTGGAAATAATATTTACGTATGTCACTGACAAAATAAATGACCAATGGATCTATCGAGTACTGTGTTTATAAGTCGGTGACTTATCTTGCATTTCTGGAATTTCTTCTTGCTTGTGAAGAAGTGATTGCCAACTGTAATTATGTATACTAGTATAAGATTTCAGAAGTTTCTTGTTCATTCATTGAAAAATATTTACATTCAAATTTAACTATGATTTATTTTTTACTCATTCTAAAATATCAGCTCATCTCTGACAATGATTCTTTTGCTTTTATCTTTGTCTTTCTGGTTGAAGCTGAAGAACTCGTAAGATATCTGAGCTACACTCTATTTCTATTGTTTCTTACTTTATCTTCTTCATGGTAACTCACATGGAAATTTGCTTTCCTGGACTAAGTGTTGCTTCTGTTAGGAGTGAATTACATCTGCTTTGTTCATTTCCTATACTTTCATAAATGAACGACCAAGGGTAGACTCGTCTATTTAAAGAAAAACGCATCTTCAATGAATCTATTATGAATTACATTTCAAAAAGTGAAAATTCATCAAGTTGAGTTGTAGTAATGTACTAGGATTATGACTTGGTGGTATTGTTGGTGATTTCACAAGTATTGTCCATAAATTTGTGTTCATTTCTTTGTTCTTTGTAATTTCACTGGTTGTTTCAGTGTTGTATGAAATTTTGTGCATTTTTTTACATTAATTTTTAACTTATTTTGTATTTTATATGATGGGTTTTGCTTAAAATAGTTAAATTTGACCTATAATTGCCTTTTTAGCCACTTTTGTTTGATAATCATAGAGTGTGTTAAAGTAAAATAGTTGATGAAACTCAATTCCCAACACTGGTGCATATTTTAAGTGATGGCAGAACTGTGTTAATATGATTTTTCAACTAAAGATAATAATATTAATGTGATTTTTGCTGATAGAACTGTATGTCTTTTAACACTTGATTCTGTCAAAGGTTATTAATATGTATGTGATAAGATGTAACCCTGCTAATTAACAGAACTGCATAGTGTTTCCTTGAGAATGATTTTGTCGGACTGCTTTATTTCCTGCTAAATTATCATAATGTGTTGATGTAAATATTTAGTTGACAATGGTAACAATATTATAGTAGTAAGAGATAGGTTTTTTATAAATTATTGGTGAAGCTTGTTGCTAATATGTTATAGGTGAAACTTATGTTTAAGTTTTCTATTAAATGTGAAGATGGAGTTCTTAATAAGTCTGTCCATTGGTGACCATTTGAGCTTAGCTAGTAGTACTATTGCCTTTAGTTCTCCATAAGTTATAGGTGATCACTGTAACATGTTTAAGTGGACCTGAAAGTTTCAACTTGAGTTTTTTTAATTCATGCTTCTGCCTTGATTTCTTGAATAAATAGTTAAATGGAAAATCCTTACCATGCTATTTCTTTGAAAAACCTTCTCTTTCTCTAGTTTTTCAAAGCCCAGTACTAACTTATTTTTAACTGCTATGAAGATTCTGGACATGAACTTTTCTTAAACCAACAAGTTGTAAATATTGACATGATTTGTTCATTGTCCAGTGTTCATTATAACTATAACTACTATTCGTGTTTTTTCTATTGTCGTTGTTTTGGTTCTCTTATTTTTGTTTCTCTTCTTTATTGTTATTGTTATCATTCTTGTATAGATGGAAAATACAGATCTTACATGGATGTATAATAGAACTTATCTTAAACATTCAGGTTTGAGGGAGAAATATAAAGATGGGCAGCTGAATTTATTGCTAAAGCAATGATACTTGATAATTTTCTTATTGAAGGAACAATTAGGTGTCCTTATTTGAAATGCAAGTGTGCTAAGTTACTGAGTCCGGATCTGGTTATGTTACATCTTTATAAAAAGGGATTCAAGTTTAATTATACTGTGTGGATAGCTCATGGAGAGAGTGTCTCTGCTAATAAATTTACTTTTCAGAATTCATTTGGTGGCAAGAAAAGTCCTATACGAGAGAATAACGTTGGAATTTCTCGATATTGTGAGATGGTCAAGGATGCTTTTGGGATAAACTCGGGGGCTCAAAATGAACCAAATAACGAGGCTAAGTATTTTTTATGAATAGTTAAAGGAAGATAATCATCCATTGTATAAAGCGTCAGTGCATTCCGAGTATTAAGTCAGGTTATTCTATTTCTCAAGAGGGAATGAATTCTATCATTGGACTTATGAATGTACATAATCCAAATAAAATTGACTAACCCGGAGATTTCTACACAACAAAGAAGTTGGTTTCAAAGCTTGGACTTTCATCAGAGAGGATTCACTTTTGCGAGAAAGATTGCATGTTATTCTATAAGGAAGATGCAAATTAAAACATTGTAAATCTTTTAACCAGACTCATTATAAGAAAGTCACAAATGCTAAAGGGAAGAAGATTCTGGTGAATTCGATTCATTACTTACCCCTTATACCACGGTTAAAGATGTTGTATGCATCAATGAGCTCTGCCTATTATATGAGATAGTACTATGAATATAAAAGACCACCTGGTGTTTTATGTCATTTGTGGAGAAACATAGAAGCATTTTAATAGTATGTATCTAGATTTTTCTAGTGAACCAAGAAACCTAAGGTTGATTATCTACTAATGAATTTACTTTATTTTCTATCTCGAGGACACCATATTCATATTGGCTAGTGTTTATGACTCTTTATAATCTCCCACCTGAGTTATGTATTATAAGTCCATATATATTTCTAACTTCTATTATTTCAGGTCCTCATAATCCAAAATGTTCGATTGATGTATATCTACAACCATTGATTGATGATTTGAACTTATTGTGGCAGAAAGGTATGGAAGCATATGATGTATCAATCAAAGAAAAATTTAGATTATGTGTTGCTTTGATGTGGACTATAAAAGACTTTCCTGCTTATGGAATATTGTCTGGGTGGTCGGCTGTGGGTAAGTTAGTTTGTTGTTGTTGTGTGGAAGAAACAAAAGCATTCACTTTAAAACATGGGGATAAGAACTCATGATTCGACTGTTACCATCGATTCTTGCCAATGCAATATGAGTATAGGAGAAATACTAGTGATTTTATGAAAAATAAGTCTGATTTTTAGGAGCCACCGCCAACCTTGTTGTGAGAAAAAAATTTGGGATAGAGTGAGAAATATGCCTAAGATAATAGAGTCTTAATCTGCCCAAGGTAACATTGTCTCCACCATCAAAGATACCCGGTTATGATTACACACAATTGGACTAAACAAAGAATATTTTGGAATTTAGATTACTAAAAACGTAATCTTCTGCCTGATAAGTTGGATGTCATACATATTGCGAAAAACTTTTTTGACAACTTGTTTAATATCGTTGTGGATGTAAGTAACAAAACAAAATATAACTTGAAGGCCAAGATGGACTTAAAGGAGTATTTTCGGCGTATTCAGTTGTATCTGACATACTTAAATAATAAGATTCAAAAATCTAAGACTAGTTACACATTCACTTTGGATGATAGAAGACTGATTTGTGATTAAGCTAAAAATTTGAGAATGTCAGATGGATATACTTCAAATTTATCCAAGTGCATTGACATGAAAGAATGGAATTTGACGTATTTGAAGAGCCATGACTGTCACATTTTCAGGGAGTCATTGAAGCCTACTGCATTCATTCCATTGCCCGATAGAATATTGAATCCCACAACAGAAATAAGCTTATTTTTCAAAGATTTGTGTTCTAACACATTAAGGAAGGAGAACCAATCTTTGATGGATATCAACATTCGCTTAACCTTTAATAAGTTGGCAAAAAAAATTTCATCCTGGTTTTTTTTTATGTTATAGAGCACCTTCTAATTCACCTTGTACGAGAGGTAAGAACTGGAGGGCATATTTAGTGTAGATGAATGTATCCCTTTAAGAGTTAATGAATTTTAACATTTACCTTCATGTGTTTTAATTAAACATTATTTCATCTAAAATATCATACTATGCATGACTATTGGCAAATGTAAACGGACCATAAAAAATTGATCTTGCATTGAGGGATCAATATGTGAGGCTTATTTGGATAAAGAGAGCTCTTATTTTTATTCATTTTATTTTGAAAATGATGTGCCATGTCTAACAAACTGACCTAATAGGAATGATGATTGACACAATATGAATCTTTCAGCACCACTATTTTCAATATTCAATCAACTAGGTAAAGAAAGTCTGAAACTTGATCCAGTTTGATATTTGAATGAGGTGGAGCTTAAGTCAGCTACAACACATGTATTATTAAAATTTCTCAAGGTCCTACCTTTTCATAAGTGAGTATATTTATATTAGAAACTATCATTCAAGGTCTATCTAAGTTCTAACTAATGAAAGTTATAACTTTGTCAGACAGCTACATTGTGGCTTTATACGGGCATGCTGCTATTTATCCTATATTTTCAGAGTGGTTAGGAGAATATGTAAGTGTAAATTTAATATTTAACATGATTTACACTCTTGTTCAGTAATATTTATATTTAAGTTCTAATTTTTCTTAAAAATTTTATAGGTTCATAATTCAATTAATTATAACCCAAATGCCCAATTTTTATATAATATAGTTTGGAGACCTAATGCTAAAGTGAGAAATTTTTCTAAGTACTCTGTCAATAGGTACATGTTTAGCTTTAGCTTTCAGGTAGGTTAGGCTTATCCAACCTTAAGATTGAGCTCATTTATAGTAATTGTATGATATTATGCTATTTTTATGTAACAACCCGAGACTACCCCCTAGTCGTCACACGGTGCTTACGACCCTAAAGGACCACAAGCTAACCCATGAACGATATCTTTTGTTAGCACTGAATAATAATAATTTAATTAATGTAGAAAATGGGCTGAAATGTCATAAGGTTCAAAATATCTAAAATACTGATAAATAACAACATCTGATAAAAACTGAACACTGTCTGAAAAATAGTCTGAAAAGCCTCTAACTGAATCTATCTGAAAGTGGAGTTGATGGGACAATCTCCCAACTAACTCCATCTACTGAAACAATACATCTACTAAAAATATAAAATAATATAATATCCACGAATGATGAGGACTCACTACTAAATCTACTGTTGTTGGCTGAACCTGAATCTACTATGCGTGATCGGGAACTTGAGCGTCCGAACTTATGATATGAAATATCACAGTGCAGAAAAAGTATGCATCAGTATGTGGGAATATACTAGTATGCTAGATGAGGTAAGGCTGAATGCAAGGGTTCATACGCATGAGGATATAACTGACTGAATGAGAATAACTAGACATAAGAGTACATGGAGAATCTGAGAATACTATAAATACTAAGAATGCAATATATGCATATACATATATATATATATATAAACTGTAACTGAGCTTTTGTTACACTAAGTATTGAATTTTGGTAACTGATTAACTAATACTGATTGACTATATCGATGGTCCTAATTCTGTAAAACTGACCTGAGTTCTAAACTAAAGACTGAAACTGAGACTAAAACTATGGGAGGTAATCATCTAACCGAAATGCCCCAAACCTGAACTGATAGGGGTCCACCTGTAACCCCATTTGAAATGTTGATAATACCGTGCCACGGGTACTAACACTAGAAAACCAGGATGCCAAGCCTAACCAACGGGCAACACCTGGGCTGAGCCTAGCCTAATCTAATGGGTGACCCCTGGGAGGTAGTCAATCCTAGTCTGACGAATGACTCTTCATCCTGCGTTGGCTATGAAGTTCTAGAGTACAGGGATTGCTACTAATGACTCTGCTTATCTGACGGGAAAGCCATCATCTCTGCTCTCGCTCGGTGCTGAATCCTACTCCCAATTAAAAGACACTGAAATGAGTACACTGGACTGAACTGAACGGAGATTGAGTTTACTGAGTTTTCCTAAGTTTTATAATTAACTGAGTTCTACTGAGTTCTGTAACAGAATTAGAGTACTAATTGTGACATGACTAATACTATTTTGTAACTAACACTGGCTCTAGGTAAATAGCTAAATTATCGAGAATTAAATACATGATCTTAAATAAAGCAAAGCAATGTTCACTTGGTCATAATCCATTCATAGAGACATTTCGTCAAACACTTGTAATGAGTTAACTTGTACATGAATGGGATCATATAATAACATGTCATGCCTTCACTAGTCAATTCACATAAGCATTTTATCAAACACTTGTAGGGCATAAGCTTGTACATAATTAAGATCTCATCATAACATTTCATGATTCCTCTATCTACTTCACATAGGCATTTTAGCAAATACTTGAGGAGCATGAGTATTTCACATGATAATGGTCATCACATAAACATCATGAATACAATACTTAATTGCAAATTCAAGGATTTAGCATGTAATTCATATAATTACCCCTAAATACTATTCTCTCCGTTTAAAAAAGAATGACCTACTTTTCTTATTAGTCTGTTTCAAAAAGAATAACCCCTTTACTTTTTTGGCAATTCTTTAATTTCAAATTTCCACATGGCATGTTTAGGACCACAAGATTAAAGCGCATTTTGGTACATTTGACACAACTTTAATTTAAGGCCGCAAGATTCAAAAGTCTTTTTTATTTTCTTAAACTTTGTGTCAAATCAAATTAGGTAATTCTTTTTGAAATTGAGGGAGTATTTTTTTTCATGAATCTTATCATAATCATGAATTTAGAACCAAATCAACATCATAGATGCATTAATTACTTTATAAGCTTAAGGGTCTATCGAGATAATCACATATTTGTTATACATGCTATTTAATTTCATGAAACTTGCATTTAAATCATGGATTGGAACCCAACTAATATTATAAACATGAATTCAATCTAATTCAAACATGAAAATCATAAATACATCATCATCTTTGTACTTTGAAAAAGGATTCTTGAACTTCATGGCTGAAAGAGACCTATGAATCAACATCTAACATACCTTAATTTGTGAGATTCTTGAAGTTCTTGAAGGATTTTTTAGCTTGACCTTGATTTCTTGAACTAGGATTTTTCTCTTTGAGAGAGAATGGCTTTCTTCTTGAGAAAATAGTGACTTAATGAGAAATTTGTGCTCTTTTAGGCTGACTAGGGGTGAGGGAAAAAGATCATAGTGCCCTCAAAATTAAAACTAAAAACTGACTGAAAATCCCAATTTTGTACGCTGGAGCGATGCGGTGCTATCGCACCGTCTTATTGGAAACTGTTGATTGGAAACTGGGCTGATGGTGTGATGCGGCGCCATCGCGGTGCCTCACTAGTTGCAAATCTTCCCTTTGCCGCGACGCGCCATGATCGCAAAGTCACACTAAAAAGTGACAATTGAGAAAAAAACTAGTGGCGCAATGCAGTGGTATCGCGTTGTCTTACTGGAAAATGAAAAATGCCATTTGGACTACCTCCACAATGCACTGGAGTACCGGTGGTACACTATCTTACTAAAATGATTCTAACTCTTTGCCCCGGTGTCGGATTTTGGCGAATTTTGTATCGATGGAAAGATTATTTAATTTCTCACGCAATGAAATGTCAAAATCTTGAAAATTCCATATGCATAAAAGTTTATTTGTCTTTAAATCAAGTCTTTAACATTCTAGGTATGAATTTTAAGCTAAGAAAAAACACGGGGTGTTACATTTTGGAAGGTAGCTATAGTTGGAGTATTTTTAAAATATTTCATGCCTTAATTATTCAGTTAGAACCCTGATCTGATAGATTTTGGTCCCGTTATCCCTTAGTATGGTGTAATATTTATAAACTTAGTGCATGGCATTAATCTAGGGAACCTTAAATTCCACCTTTTTAACTAAGTTATAAGTATATAAATTTAAATACATCTCAGTTACGGCTTAGGGACAACATATACTTTATTTCTGTCATTTATTATGAAATTTGGCACCACTTTGACATCAAGCACAGTTTGATTTGGATTTTAATTTTACAGTTGGATATGATTACTATACGTTTTGGTTCGATTCCGTCATTTGATTATGATGTTTTGGGAGTTCTTGTACTGATTATTGTTGTTCTGGGAGTTGTGGTTCCTCTGAGTTTCAGTTCTTATCCAGCATATGATTATAGGTTCTGTTGTATGTTATGTATATGGAATCTGGTTATTACCCACTATTTTATAAATAATTAGGCATATAGCCTCTCGTTATTAACCACCACTACCAATTAGAGCCCAGTGCCTAACCTATCATTACTACCCATTGGTGTCGTTCAAGCCCAATGCACATATGGATGACTACTATGATTTTTTGTGATTGTTTAAGTTATGGATTATTTATGTTATTTTCTTTAATTACTTCTTGTGTTTTCCATCAACTTATGGGGGTACGATTGGATTAATTATTTTTTTCATTATGCCTGGCGAGTTTATGGGGGCCTATTTAGGTTATGTGTGGTTTTCCTTTTATTACTGCATTATTTGTCTTTATGTATCACTTCTAATTATTCCTTTATCACATTTTCATAGCTCATAGTTGTTTTTTTTCTATCCTTATTTACTTTTGACTTAACTGCACCCTCGCATTGTAGTTATACTTTTCCTGTATTAATCTCAGTTGGCCGATGATGCCTACTGAGTACCCATTACTTTGGTACTCATACTACACTTTTATATTTTTGAACTGATGAAGATTTGAGTACTAACATCCGGAGTTGATGTGATTCCTATTTTTTAGTAATTATATGGATGAGGGTGAGTTTGTTATCGTCCGAATTTGATCCTCCTCTATCTGTTTTAGCTTAGTCTTTTTGTTGTCGTCCAAATTTGATCCTCCTATATCTGTTTCAGTTTAGTCTTTTGTACTCGAGACTGCTGTAGGGGCACAACCTACAGTAGTGACACCTAGGGTGGAGGTTCTACCAACACCAGTAGTCCCACAGCCAATAGTAGCCTAACCAATTATGTCTATAAAAAAGCAGAGTATGTTGGGCCAATTTTTAAGATTGACTCCACCCAGGTTTGTTGGGACCCCAGGAGAGTATTTTTATGAGTTTTTATCCTATTGTGAGGAGTGGTTATAGAATTTAGGATTAGTCAAGTCACGTAGAGTGGACTTTGTTACTTATCAGCTAGACACGACATTGAGGAGGTGGCAAAGAGGTTATCTAAATTCCAGGCCAGCTGGATCTCCACTAATGACTTAGACTCAATTTTTTTAGGCTTTCTTAGGAAAATATATACCTTGCAGCATGTGTGAGCATCTTTGAGATGATTTTTTTGCTTTGAGATAGGGTTATATGTGGCTGAGTATGAGGCAAGATTTCATAAGTTAGCCAGACACACCAGTATGATTTTCGCTATGGAATATAAGTGGATTCGATGCTTTGTAAAGGGATTGAGATTATTGCTTTGTAGGGTTACACAGAGTTTGGTGACTTCAGAAAAGTCTTTTTCTAATATTATTGAGGATGTTTAATCTATAAAGTAGATAGATCGAGAGGCCCAAAGGAAAGCAATAAGAGACCTCATTACCAGGGCAGTTACAGAGAGGGACACCGCGATTCATAGTTCATAGGCTGAGGGTTTCGTAGTAGGTACCCTCAGCAATAGCTTTGTCGGTATTAGTGTCAGTCTAGTTGGCCAATTCAGGCATCAATTTATATATTAGATAAGGTTCAGCTCATTAATAGTGGTTCTAGTAGTCATAGCAATAGTTAGTAAGAGAAGGGTATTCAATCAGGATCATCGAGCTGGGGTGGTTGTTCTAAATCATTCAAACCTTCTAGATAGATCAGGGTGCTCAAGGTATGTTATGACTGCAGGTTTGTTGGTCACATGTTATGACTGCAGGTTTGTTGGTCACTTTTCCCATGAGTGTCTCCAACATAGATGATTGAGCCTTCAATTTAGACTATATTATTGCTTAGATCAGTGTCGTTGCTAGTGAGAGGTGGTGCATAGGGTCATATGGGTAGTCCACAATGAGGTAGGATATGTGGTTGAATAGGTACCCAGTGCAATAGTGGACCGGAGCATTTGTATGTTGAAACAAGCATACTAGAGGCTAAGGCTTCAGATGATGTAATCACAGGTATAATTTTCGTATGCCATCAGCTAGCTTCTACTTTGTTTGATCCTGATTCTATGTTTTTATATGTTTCCACTTATTTTACATTACAGTTGGGTTTATGTTCAGAATCCTTATTTTTTCCATTGTGTGTAGCTACCCCCGTGGGTGATTCTTAGTAATGGATCTGGTATATAGATCTTGTTTGGTAACTATTAGGGAATTTGATACTCAAATTGATCTCATTGTCCTAGATATGGTAGATTTTGATGTGATTTTAGGCATATATTGGTTATCTACTTACCATGCAGTCTTGGACTATTTTTCTAAGATCGTTACCTTAGCCTTGCCTGACGTACCCTTAATTTTGTGGCAAGGCTCTATTAGTCGTGTGCCAATGGGGATATTTCTTACATTCAGGCTAGGAAACTGATATCAGGGGATTGTGAATCATTTTTTACGTATGTTTAGGATATTAGTGCTGAGAGTCTATCATTTGACTTCATCCCTATTATTCATTATTTTCCTAATGTATTTCTGAATAACCTACCTGTTGTTCCTCTTGACTGTGATATAGAGTTTGTTATTGATTGCAAGCCAGGCACCTGACCTATTTTATGGCTCTATATCATATGGCTCCTGCTGAGATAACGAAGATAAATAATCAGCTTGAAAATATGTTAGGTAAGGGTTTTATAAGATCGAGTGTATCGTAATGGGGTTCTCTAGTTTAAAGAATAAATATCAATGCGTATGTGTATCGACTAGCTTTATCAGCATTAGTGTTAGTCTAGTCATCCAATTCAAGCATCAGTATAGGGTTTGCTGTGACATCTTTACTGATCACTATATTTAGTATATTATGACCCAAAAGGAACTTAATTTAAGGCAGTGTAGATGGATTAAGTTCTAAAGGACTATGATATCTCTACTCTCTACCATCTGGGCAAAGAGAATATGGTAGCGAATGCCTTATGCCGATAGTCAGTAAGTATGGGTAGCTTAGCCTTCATTTTAATTCTTAACGGTTGTTGGCTTTGGATTTCCAGTCCTTAGCTAACTTGATGATTCATTTAGATATCTAACCCTTGGAGGATCATTTCTAGCTTTGAGGCCAGATATACCTTATTGGAGTAGATTTAGGGTCGTTAGTTTAAGGATAGAAGACTTTATAGCATTCGAGGACAGGTGTTGAGAGGTGAGTCTAGGAGGGATACCTTAGATTTTGAGGGTGTCCTGAGATTTACTGGTAGTATTTTTGTTCCAAAGGTTTGAGAATTGATTTAGTTGATTCTTTATGAGGCTCATATCACTAGATACTTTATTCACCTGTGACAACTAAGATGTATAAGGATTTGAGGCAGCATTAATGGTGGAGTGGCATGTGGAGATACAAAGCATTATTTATGGCTTGATACCTTAGTTGTCAGCGGGTAAAGGCCGAGCAGCAGAGGCCTGGTGAATTGCTTCAACAACTACCCATTCTCGAGTAGAAGTGGGAGCAAGTTACTTTGGATTTCATAGGTAAACTACCTTGTACTTTCCATGGTTTTGATGGAATTTGGGTCATCGTGGATCGATAGACCAAGTTTACTTATTTTATACCTTTTTGACTTTTCTACAGTGTTGAAAGGTTAGTCCGTGTTTATAATTAGGAGGTAGTTCCCTTGCATAGTCTGCCTGCGTCTACCATTTTAGATCATAGCTCTCAATTCACTTCTAGTTTCTGAAGGAAATTTTAGAAGTTGGGTACTTAGGTTAACCTTAGCATTGCATTTCACCTCCAAACTAATCGGCAATCAGAGTGGACTATCCAAGTCTTGGAGGACATGATTCGCGCTTTTGTGTTGGATTTTGGGGTCAGTGGGACCAGTTTTTACCTTTGGCAGAGTTTGTGTATAATAATAACTTCCATTCCAGCATTCAAATAGACCCATTTGAGGCATTGTATACTACGTGATGTCGATCTCATGTTGGTTGGTTTGAGATTTCTAAGACTAGGCCTCGTGGTACAAATTTGCTTCGTGAGTTGTTGGATCGAGTTTGAGTGATTCAGGATAGGCTACGAGTAGCTCAGAGTAAGTAGAGGAGTAATGTTGACTGCAGACGTCATCTATTGAGGTTCAGAGTTGGTGATAGGGTCTTCATGGAAGTATCTCCCATGAAGGGCGTGATAAGGTTCGAGAGAAAGTTCAAGTTTAGCCTAGATATATTAGACGTTTTGAGATCCTGTAGAAAGTTGAGGAGGTAGCATATGTTTTATTATTACCTTCTTCCTTTTCATCTATCCACCCAATGTTTCATGTATATATGTTACGGCAGTACATTCCACATGAGTCGCAAATGCTTTGGTGGAACTTGGTTCAGTTGGACGAGAGGTTGGCATTAGTAGAGGAGTCGGTGTCCATTTTGGTCAAAGATGTAAGACGATTGCGCTCCAGGAACATTCTAGTAGTTAAGCTTTAGTTGCATCACCATTGAGAGGAGTAGGCTACCTAGGAGACCGAGTGGGATATGCGGGCCCAGTATCCCTACATGTTAAAGCTTCAAGTATTTCCTTACCCTTCACTTTCGTCACTTTTGTAGACGAAAGTCCTTTTAGTAGTGGATGTTGTAATGAACCTCATAGTCATTTTCATAGTTTTTATACACTATGTCTAGAGCTTTTCTATAACTAGCCCAAGTTATTTATGACTTGCTGGGACTGATAGTTCAGTTTTTGGGCGATTCATTTGCGAATTTTAGTGATACCAAATATATAGTGGAATATTTAATCTAAATTAATATTTGGTAGAAATATAATTATTACTCTTCTAAAGTGTTTTAAATTTGTATAGGGTTCTTTATTTATACACTACTAAAAAAAAAAGCGACCACAAGTGATCGCTTTTTTAAAAAAAAATCAAAATAATTATTTCAATAATTTTTAAATTAATTATTATTTATTTTACAAATAAAAATAAAAAATAGCAAAACCGACCACTAGTGGTCGGTTTTTTAAAAAAAATTAATTGCAAAACATTTTTAAAAAAAGACCACATGAGGTCGGTTTTTAAAAATTCTTTTTAAACTTATTTTTAAAAACACCGACCACTAGTGGTCGGTTTTTAATATTTTTAAAAATATATATTTTAAAAAACCGACCACTTGTGGTCGGTTTTTGAACTAAAAAAATTAAAAAGTAAATAATTTTTAGCAACCA